>NC_064622.1:42387251-42690282 GCF_023898315.1 Schistocerca nitens
CATATAATCTTGCTTCTGCTTTAAATTTCCCCACCAGAATAACTTCACGGACAAAATGATTAATTGATAATGTATTTATTGACATAACCAAGATTGATGATATAGCTGTCAGGTAAGTCCTGAATGGTCTCTCTGACCATGATGGACAAAGACTCACCATTAACAATTCAAGTATTTGTGAGATTAATAGTGGTCCCAACTGGAAAATTACTAGGAAATCTACTGAAGAAACTACTGAGATCTTTAAATCACGTCTCCAAAATGTAGACTGGGCTCCAGTATATAATGTAGAAAAAGCCAATTCCAAATACAACCTTTTCAGTAATGAAGTGGCTCTAATATTTGAAAATACCTTCCCAAAAAGAATATATAAAACCCATGCTAAAAAATCCACCAACAAGCCTTGGATTACCACTGGAATTAGCATTTCGTGCAAAAGAAAGAGGGAGTTGTACATTGCCTCAAAAAAATCAGATGACCCTAACCTTTCAAATAATTATAAAAATACTGTAAAATATTGAACAAAGTCATTCAGAAATCAAAAAGTATGTATCTGTGCTCAAAAATTAATAACTCCACTAATAAAATCAAAACTATATGGAAAGTGACATGAAATGAGACTGGTGCAAATTACCCCAACAAGATCCAAAATATTGCTCTTAACAATGAAGGTAAGCTAGTTCAAAATCAAGATATTGTAGCTAAAATCTGAGCACTTTTTAACTGTTGCTGAGAAAACAGCAAGTAAAGGCTCTTCAGAAAAGGCAATAAAAACTCTGAAAGAACTTTTCCTTAACTCTATAGACATGATAGCTGTGCAAGAAGTAAGAAAAACCATAGTTTCTCTAAAAAGTAAAAATTCATTGGGTGTAGAGAATATTTCCAGCAAACTGCTAAAAGCCAGCTGTAATCAACTCTCTAAAGTTCTAGCTCATACATTCAATGCCCCTCTAATTCAAGGTATCTTCCCTGACAGAATGAAGTAAGTTACTGTGAAGCCCCTCTACAAAATAGATGATCCCACAGATGTTTCCAGCTATCGTCCTACCTCTCTTGTAACAGCATTTTCTAAAGTCTTTGAAAACTTAATTTACATCAGGATTGTCAATCACCTTGAAAAATTTGCACTAATTACTAAACAACATTTTGTTTAAGATCAGGTATATCTACAGCCGAAGTAATTTACACACTTACAAATAACGTTTTAGAATGCCCCGACAAGAAAAAATTACCCGTTGGCAAAGTCTGTGATCTGACTAAGGCTTTCGACTGTGTCGATCACAGAATACTTTTAGGAAAAGCAGCCCAATATGGAATCTGTGGACAAATGAGTAACTGGCTAAGATCATATCTAGAAGACAGACAACAAAAAATAGTATTAGGTGTTAACAATCTACAAGTAGGAGAGGTAGAGTCTGACTGGGGAACAGTACATTATGGAGTTCCACAAGGGTCAGTCCTTGGTCCCCTCCTATTTATTATATATATTAATGACCTACCCCTGTCCTCAAACAGTGCTAGCAATATCACAATGTTTGCAGATGACACAAGTATAGTGACAGCCTGCAAAACCTCCACTGACATAGTGTTAAATGCCAACCAAGCACTTTCAAATGTTCTGAACTGGTTCACAGCAAATTCTCTAGCAATAAACCTCAGTAAAACAAATTACATGCAGTTTCAATCCAGTTACATAAGCCCAGAAGAGATTAACATTGCACACGAGAGTAAACAGCTACAGAGCGTTCAGTGCACAAAGTTCCTAGGCGTTCACATAGATAACCGGCACAACTGGGAATTCCACATACAGCAAACACTAAAAAAGCTTAGCTCAGCAACATTTGCCACCCGAATAATCTCCAAAATTGGAGACATCAACATATCAAAGTTTGCATCTTTTGACTACATTCATTCAGTGATGTGCTATGGAATAATCTTTTGGGGCAACTCACCACTTTCAAAAGAATTTTTTGTAAGCCAGAAAAAAGTAGTCCGAATTATATGTAGTGTTCCTCCAAGAACCTCATGTCGCAATCTTTTTAAACAGTTAAATATATTAACCACTACCTCACAATATCCCCTCTCATTCATGGCTTTCACACTTCTCAATTCCTCTGAATATGAAACAAATGAGGCATACAGAAAGGTGATATGCACTGTGAACGTAAAAATCTGTCTCTGGTACAAAAAGGGGCAAAGTACACAAGTACAAAAATCTTGAACACAAGAAATATAAAAGTGTCTAAAAGAAAAGAAAATGCTATTCAAAGAAAACGGAAACGAATTCCTACTGGAAAAATGTTTCTACTCTTTAGATGAATTCTTCAGCAAAGATAAATACTTTGAGTAGTAATTCAGATTATTTCCTTTGTCATTGTATCTGTATTGTTTTTTATCACTACTTTATTTTTGTATTGTATTGTTTATTTTCTCTATTATATTATTGTATTGTACCAGTTTTGAATTCTTCATCTATCATATGTAATATACCAGTATGTATTGTATTGTATATCTATACTGTATCTGCTTTGACTCATTCCACATCTATACATAATCATGCCATATTGGATCTATGGAATATGTATCTTAAAGAAAATAAAATAAAATTGAAAGCTAGATGTTATTGTGAGATGTGACATTTGGCCAGGGTATTGACTGTGTGCAATTTTTTCTAGTACACATAATTCTTATAAGCAAAGAATTAAAATGTAGTTATGTAGCAAATGTCAACAGATTTTTGTCATTCCAGATGACTAGACTATTTGTTTATTGATTTACCAGTACTTATGTTTGGGCAGGAAGCTTCACAGGCTTTTTTTCAGAGGTTGTCTCTCTTTTTTTCTCTCTTTTATATCTGTGTAAACATGAGTTTTTCAGATATCAATTTACCACAGCTCCTTTTTTTGCTTCTTTACTATAGAAACATCTCACTGATGACCAGTGGGAGAAAGTGAGGGTCGATGGCAAGAGGTATCTCAAATCCAACGCCATACCAACAGTTTTTTCTCACGTAGTACCAAAAGTTAAAAGAAGGAAAATCAAACTACACCATCAGCATCCAACTCAAGAAAATGAAAGCAGTAGTCCAACATCAGAGACTGTTGTAGAAATCCAGCAGCAGTGTGATGAAGATCCCATGTGTAGTGTGCAAGGCAGTGATATAAGTGAACCAGTAGAATGTGAACTCACAGAAAAAATTACATAAACTAGAAGGTTACATTCATGTTCAAAAGAGACAGAATTCAGCACTCAAGAAGGAGATCAGTTGTCTTACTTTGAGGAATACATGACTAAAAAAGAAACTTCACAGTATGTGTCACTCAGTTCCACATAAACTAAAAAAACTGTTTAATGACAATCAACTGGAGAGTTTAAATTAGAAACAAGTGAAATGGACAGCGAGTAGTGTGAAAAAAAGCTCTTCAGTTGAAATTTGCATATGGTAGCAAAGGTTTGATTTTTTAATTAGTTCACGTTTCCCACTGCCATCACAGCGTACACTAAGGAGGAGACTTCAAGATTTGAACTTCAGTTCTGGTATTCTAGACCGTCTTCACACTTCTCAATGAAAAGGTTGAAAGTATGAGTGAAAAAGAATGTGACTGCATTCTACTGCTTGATGAAATGTCAGTTACTCAAAGCAGGGAATCTGATGTGGGAACAGGTGAGTTTACTGGCCCTGTTACCCTTCCAAGCCATGCAGGTGTTGCCACACATGCTTGTCTTTTTCTTTTGGGCAGTGTCTCTTCCAGATGAAAACAAGTAATGGCATATCATTTTACTGGAAGTAGAGTAAGTGGCAAAGTTTTATGTGACATTGTTTTACAAATAATTAAATGCAGTGAACATATAGGACTACATGTACTGTTTGTGATATCAGATATGGGCACTGGAAATCAAAGTATGTGAAGACATTTTGGAATTGTTTCTGGAAAAAAACCCTGTCATTCAGAATTACATCTTAAATCCTGAAGATCCAGCACAAGAATATACTTTATTATAGATGTGCCACACCTTTTAAAAAACATTAGACAATTTTTACAGTCCAACACTGTTATAAACATTCCTGAGAGGATAAGGGACAAGTAAAAGTTGCCATCCACAGATGCTGACTGTAATCATGTTAAGGAACTACATTATTGTGATCATGATAATGATTTGAAACTTGTTCCCATGCTAACAACAGATTTAATAGAACCAAATAAAATCAGCAAAATAAAAGTTTTTGGGGCACATACTTTTCTCAGTCACAAAACCAATTGTGGTCTGAAATTTATGTCCTCTGAAACTGGTACCGCTGAATATAGAATGACTGCATGGTTTGTTGAGATAGTTGACATGTGGTTTTCAACAATGACTTCTAGTCATTCAATTACAGCCCTCAGCACCTTCAATCAAGAAAGATACAAGGAGGCTACCAAGTTGCTGAATGAGGTTATGATGATATTTGAGCAGATTGAAATTGGAAAATTTGGTCACTGGAAACCAGTTATTGGTGTGAGACTGTCCACAAAAAGTGTACTTGTTCTGCAGGAAATCTTTTTGCACAAGAATAATTACAAATTTTTCCTGACAGCTAGATTAACACAAGATTGCCTATAAAATTTGTTCTCCTGTGTTAGAAGTATTCAGAAGGTGCCACATCACTGCAGTTCAAAAACAATTTGAAAACCATTTGTGTTGCTCAGTATTTCACAGATGTAGGGAAAGAATCACATGACAAGAGTGATTCTGCCTACCTTCCAAATTTTCTTGACCAACATTCCATTACACGCCCCATGTCATCTGTAAGTCAGCCTGAATTTAAGCTTCCAAAAGGTTGGAAAGAGCATGAAATCAGTTTTGAGGATGACTTAAGTAACGCTGAAAGAAATGCGTTATTTCATATTACAGGGTAAGTTATACGGAGGGCAATGAAATTTGACAAGCTATGTCAGAAGTGCCTGAATGTAGTAGCTTCATATACCTGACAAACCAAAGATTATTGCACTTTTGTGAATTTGAAATAGTTCAGACAGGAAAAAGACAGCCTTATCTATGCCTCAGAGGAATTTTTTTTCCTTTTTTTTTAATGGAAGTGATTTTTAGGAATTTTGCTTCTACACTTGAAAACTCACAGAACTTGAACAGTTTTCAGTTTGTCATTGATAAATTTCATAGTGATGATCAAATCCAAGGAGTTCAGTTTCCCGATTGCCACAATATTAAGCTGAAATTGGTGAAACAATTTGTCAGATTTTGCCTGAAGATATTCTGTCTGAAAATGAAGAAGACTATGTGCTTGAAATTTGGCCATGCTATGGCCAGCAAAACCTCTGCTATGTATGCACTGGCTCAAAATGTTAGGTATTTGTAGTGAATCTGACCTGTATTATGTGGCAGTTATAAGAAATTATTTTTTGTGCTTCAGCTCTGAAACTTTTCTGGTCTGAAGGACTGTGTTTCAGTTGTATTTAATCAACAGTGCAAGTTTCATGTCCCATCAGATCTCAGAATGATAACACTGTTTCCGCCTAACAAGTAAAATGTATTTAACCATGAAGAGTTAGATAGATGTTTCAGTATTTGGAGTGCATATGTTACTGTGAATGACCGAAATTGCAGAATGTTGACTTTCACCGGTGAATGTCAACAGATACCAAATACGTCGGTGAAAGATCGAATATTTCATTACATTGTTGTACATTCGGACCCTCTCCGGCGTGTGTCAACAATCGTGGATATGCTCTGGTGGAGGTCCGAAACAGAAGAGTCAAAAAACAAGTGACTGGCTCTCTCCCGGCAAATCCTTTGTTCTGCTCAGAGTCAATCAGCTTTGTCAGTCTTATGCAGGCTTTGATAACGCGAGCAACATTTTCTTAATTTTTTTTCCGATACCCTAATTTATACTAAATGGATAATGCAGTAAATCGTGATCTTTTTCGTGAAATGTTAAATGCATTAATTGCGGGTAAACGAGAAGTCAATTGTTTTTATTTTTCTCAAGAAAAGTATTCCAAAACACTTTCTGAAGTGGTTTCTGTTAAAATTAAATGCAACACACCTCTGGATTACAGACGATTAAAATGTTTTGATGTTTTAAAAATTAATGATGAAGAGAAGTTAATTGTACCATTAAAACCAGGGGAAATGAACAGACAGGGTTATGTTACCAATGAAGAATTGTACAGTATACTACATGAAACACACATCAGAATAGGCCATGGAGGAAGAACACGTATGCTTAAAGAGTTGCAAGTTAAATACAAAAATATTACATATGAAGTTGTAATGTTGTATTTAAATTTATGCAAACAGTGTCAAATGAAACACAGTGCACCTAAGAAAGGTATTGTTGTGAAGCCAATGGTTAGTTCTGAATTAAACTCAAGATGTCAAGTTGATCTGATAGATCTGCAGTCAAACAGAGATGGCGAATATAAGTTCATAATGGTGTATCAAGATCTTTTAACTAAGTTTGTCCAGCTACGACCTTTGAGAACTAAAACAGATGAAGAAGTAGCACATCACGTTCTTTCAATATTTCTAACATTTGGTGCACCAGCAATATTGCAATCAGATAATGGTAGAGAATTTAGTAATCAAGTCATATCCAAAATATGCGCTATGTGGAAAGATGTTAAAATAGTTCATGGAAAGCCTTGTCACAGTCAAACACAAGGCTCAGTTGAAAGGGCCAATCAGGATATACAGAATATGCTAACTGCATGGATGAACGATACCAATACAAATAAATGGTCAGATGGTTTATCCTTTGTTCAATTTGCCAAGAACACTACATACCACAAAGGAATACGTCAAAGTCCTTATGAAGCCATGTTTGGCGTTACAGCAAAGAGAGGCATACCATCATCTTTTTTGCCTGGCGAACAAATCGCAAATATTGAAACTGTAGAATAACTTGAAGAAATTGCCAATACTTCCGAAACCGAAGAACAGCTTGAAGAAACTGTTAATGCTTATAAAAAAAAATTTGAGCGGTGGTCATACTGAAAACTATATTCCAAAGAAAAATATTGAAGAGGACCTACAACCTACAACATCTTCAAATCAAATTCTGTCTGAAAAACATGAGTCGATTTCTACAAAAAGAGCGGCCGCGAAAGAAAATCTTCTACTGTAAGCAACAAAGATGTTGAGAACCTCACAAAAATAATTTTCTCCTGCTCAAATTGGTGATAATGTACAAATACAAGTCCCTGATGTCGACTGTGGTCATACAGATAGCCGAAATGTGTTAGCGGTTGTTGTTGTTGGAATAGAAGACTCCGACTTCTATAAACTGGCAAATAAAAATGGTACCCTCAAGCAACTTTATACATGTAATCAGTACGTAATTTGTAAAGAAAAGTTACTTTCCATAGATGAGATTTCTTTTCAAGAAATGTCGCTGAGAGAAGCAGCTACAGCTAATTCGAGAAGCGGGGGACAAGGCTATACAAGCTGTCATTGCAAAAGGAAGTGAAGGAAGTGTTCCACAAATAAATGCAATTGTAAAAGCAAAGGACTCTTGTACAATTCAAAGTGTCATAATAGTTTAAGTTGTTGCAATAAATAAGATTTGAATCACGTAAGTAAATAATTTTTTTATAACTACACTGCTGGCCTTTAAAATTGCTACACCACAAAGATGACACGCTACAGACGCAAAATTTAACCAACAGGAAGAAGATGCTGTGATATGCAAATGATTAGCTTTTCAGAGCATTCACACAAGGTTGGCGCCGGTGGTGACACATACAACGTGCTGACATGAAGAAAGTTTCCATCCGATTTCTCATACACAAACAGCAGTTGACCAGCGTTGCCTGGTGAAACGTTGTTGTGATGCCTCGTGTAAGGAGGAGAAATGTGTACCATCATGTTTCCAACTTTGATAAAGGTCGGATTGTAGCCTACCGCGATTGCGGATTATCGTATCGCGACATTGCTGCTCGCGTTGGTCGAGAACCAATGACTGTTAGCAGAATATGGAATCGTTGGGTTCAGGAGGGTAATACGGAACCCTTGCTGGATCCCAACGGCCTCGTATCACTAGAAGTCGAGACGACAGGCATCTTATCCGCATGGCTGTAACAGATCGTGCAGCCACGTCTCGATCCCTGAGTCAACAGATGGGGACGTTTGCAAGACAACAACCATCTCCACGAAAGGTTCGACGACGTTTGCAGCAGCATGGACTATCAGCTCGGAGACGATGGCTGCAGTTACCATTGACGCTGCATCACAGACAGGAGCGCCTGCGATAGTGTACTCAACGACAAATCTGGGTGCACGAATGGCAAAACGTCATTTTTTCGGATGAATCCAGGTTCTGTTTACAGCATCATGATGGTCGCATCCGTGTTTGGCGACATCGCGGTGAATGCACATTGGAAGCGTGTATTCAAAATCGCCATATTGGCATATCACCCGGCGTGATGGTATTGGGTACCATTGGTTACACGTCTTGGTCACCTCTTGTTCGCATTGACGGCACTTTGAACAGTGGACGTTACATTTCAGATGTGTTACAACTCGTGGCTCTACCCTTCATTTGATCCCTGCAAAACCCTACATTTCAGCAGGATAAGGCATGACTGCAGGTCCTGTAGGGGCCTTTCTGGATACAGAAAATGTTCGACTGCTGCCCTGGCCAGCACATTCTCCAGATCTCTCACCAACTGAAAACGTCTGGTCAATGGTAGCCAAGCAACGGCTCATCACAATACGCCAGTCACTACCTTTGATGAACTGTGGTATCGTGTTGAAGCTGCATGGGCAGCTGTACCCGTACACGCCATACAAGCTCTGTTTGACTCAATGTTCAGGCGTATCAAGGCCGTTATTACGGCCAGAGGTGGTTTTTCTGGGTACTGATTTCTCAGGATCTATGCACCCAAACTGCGTGAAAATGTAATCACATGTCAGTTCTAGTATAATATATTTGTCCAATGACTACCCATTTGTCATCTGCATTTCTTCTTGGTGTAGCAATTTTAATGGCCAGTCGTCTACTATTTTCTTTTCTCATGTAGAATGTACTGTGCATTTTAAATTCTTGGTCAGTCCTTTCAGAAAGAGAGGCGAAAAAGTTACGTCACCCTTGTGACGTTTTATAGTGACTGAATTATGGCGAAGAAAATATAAATCTCCAACATGTTCAACATTCACCATTAGTGCATGATGAATGTCAACATTTACTGGTGTAAGTCAGAAATAAGGGAATTTAGCAAACATTTTGGACATACACTAAGCGACTATGTGAATGTTGACATTCACCGGTGAAAGTCGACATTCTCCAGATTTCGGTGCTTCACTGTAACACATACATTATATTTTCAAGGTATTTGATGTGCTCACCCTATATGAGTTGCTCATCAACATACACAGCAAAGAATTTAATGTTTGGGACTCAGATAATTTATGTTCAGATTTACAAGGTTAGTTTTTTTTTGTTATGCTGAAGTCCATTGTTTTCAGTTTATCTATGTAGCTCTATTATTTATTGCCTATGTTTGTGCTACCATAGGTACAATTATTACTTCAGTATTTCTGATGACTGAGCAGTAGATAAAAAGTTGCTGTCATCTGTGAAAAGTATTTTTTCTGCCAGTGTGGTACATTATGTGTAATCATTAATGTAAACTTGGAATAGTATTATACCCAATGCATAGTAACCTCTGTGTTTACATACTCTCGTGCCGAGAGATGCTTACTAATCTAGTTAATTGTTTCAGTAATCAATTCCATTCTGTTTTCTAGGTACAGTAGAAACCATTTCCTCACTATCCTCAAAATTTTAAGCATGTCAAGTTTCTTTAACAAAATTCCTTGGTCCATGGGGTCAAAGGTGTTAGTTGGGTCTAGAAAGATGCCTGTTATATGTTTTCTTCATCTAACACGTTAAAGAACTGCTACTGTAAATGGTGCCACCACATATGTTGTACATTTTATAATTCTGAAGTCAAATAGTTCTTTACCGAGAAGTCTGCTGTAAGTGATTCATAAGCCTGTTTTTTAAATAGTTTTTATTATCTTTGTGAAAGATGACAGTGTGAGAATTGTTGTAATTTCTTACATTTTGACTGCCATCTAATCTGTGTGCAAGGGAAGGAACTTAAGTTTGTTTGAAATGTAGTGGGTTTGTAATTGGGTATCAGTGGTATATTAACATTGTCAAATAAAGCCCTTCTGCTCTGTTAATGAATTCTCTTGGTAAGTACACTGTTGTTTAAAGCTCTAGAAGATTTATTTTAATACTGAACCCTATATTCAATATGGCGGCAAATGAGTGCCACGCGTTAGCTTGGCTTGGAAGTTTACATGATATCTGGAGGTGTTTTTAAGCAGTTAGGCTAGTCTACATATAATAAAGTCATATATCTAGTGCCAAGTGCCGTATTTTGCATCACATACTGATTACCAATTGCACGGAATCGCAATTAAAATGGAAAATCACCGAACAACGGGCAGTGCAGCCAACGGCCAGGCTGGCGACAGCGAAGGGATGGAGTCTACACCGGGAGTTGCGGCTGCACTGCTCGGCATTGCTGACATCGCCACACTTGTGAAGACTGAGGTGAGTGCCCCGCTGCAGGCTAAGGAGACGCTCGGGCTCACTGCTCAAACCATCACTGAAGCTGTCACTGCAGCAGTGATGGACAAATTACAGAAAACTCGAGAGGCGAATGTGAGCAAGATCCATGCACTGGACACATTGTAAAAGCAAGTGAGGAGAGAGCACGAATGCTCTAACAGAAATTTATCGAGAAGTCAGACAGGCTTGAACAATATCAGAGATGCAATAATCTCAGACTGTTCGGCATTCCAGAGAGCAGCAGAGAGAACACAGATGAACTTGTGATAAACTTTGCCCAAGAAAAGCTAGGCGTGCAGGTGACTGAGTGACATTAACAGAAGTCATAGAGTGGTTCGTAGGTTGCCAGTTTCTACAAGACCAAGACCTATTATAGTGAAATTTGTGTCCTATACGAAAATATTTGAAATCTTTAGAGCAAATAAGTATCTCGCGAACTTGGGTCTGACAGTACGCAATGATCTGATCTCTGAAAGACTTAACATTTTGAACAGCGCGATTTCGAAATCTGGGCTACAGAACCTATGGACAAATAATGGTACGATAATGGTTAAGACCAAAATGGAAAGAGAACAATTTGCAGTGTTATTGAACTCGAAAGCCTGTGCTTTAGAAGCTAAATCATGCCACATCTTGCTGCCGCTAACCTGTATGTTTACACTGTTTCCATTGCCAACCATAACTTAACTAATGTATTATCAACTTTTTCATTTCTCTACATAACTATTTTTATCTCTAATTGTTTTCTCATGTAATTTTGTTATTTATTACATAATACAGTCTTACTTCCACTTTAATTAGCAACCCACTATCATATTTTAGTTGTTATCCTCAAAATTGCCATTAATATCACACTCTGTCCTTGTCTTGAAAACCGTTACATGCAGATTACGCCCGTTGTGTTTAGAGAGATTCTTCCCCTTGCCAGCACACAGCTACTTTCAGGACCGTTGCAAACCTCGCTCACCATGGCCACAGGTCCCATTGCCTTCCCGTGGACCTACAAACCCCTCCCGACCGCTTTCCCTGCAGAGAACCGAGAGAACACTCACTCCTCCTCACGCCTTCCGCATTCCTCATGCCAGACCCCCTTGCCAGCACTAACCATGACCCGCAACCATCCATCGGCAGCCTCCTATGACAATCAACACCTGAACGCACCAAGCTGCATATTGCACATGCAAATGTCCAATCCCTGCCAGCTCACTTCAATGAGTTCAAATATATATTTCAAACTACTGATATACACATAATACTTTTATCAGAGACTTGGCTCAAATCAAGTATTCCCACAACTTCTGTAAACCTAGGTGGCTATATCTTTCTCAGGCACGACAGATGCAACACACAAGGGGGTGGAGTAAGGGCGTACATAGATTTAACACCTATTGTGCTACACACACCCGACAATAATGTAGAAAAACAAGAGGACTATATGTTCATAGAGATCAAATCCCTTAACAGAAAGTGCTTAATATGTGTCCTTTAAAAACCTCCTAAAGTAGGTGGGTTCGCCTGCTTTGAAACTGCCCTCTCAAGTCTCGAATCATCATATGAACATGTAATTATAGCAGGTGACACTAACATTAATTTTCTGTGCAATAGTCCTTCCAGTGGGAAATTTAAGAGGATGCTTTTTTCCTCAAATATGACGCAACTTCAGCTGGCACCTACTCATCACACAACTACGTCACACTTTCATAGATACATTCACAATGAAATCTCCAAACAGAATAATCTGCACTTCTCAAATATCCGTGCCTGGCATATCTGCCCATGACATTATTTTCATGACGTATTCACTAGAATGTCCTAGAAAGAAACAAAAACTGTCTACATAGCGAGACTTCAAACGCATAAATTGCCTCAACTAAAAACTGAGGCACAAGAACTAGTTTGGGGGTTGAACTCTACTCCTCTCATGGACACAAATGAAAAGCATCAGTATTCATTAAGAACATTTCTCAACTATACGATAAATATGCTCCAATAAAGGCCAGAAAAATGAAAAGGAAACCTGCACCTCGGCTGACTGATGAACTAAAACAGCTCATGAATCTCAGAGATGCTGCACATCGAGCATATGAGATACACCCTGCACCTCAAAATTATACTGTATACAAGTAGATACGAAACATAGTCAGTCAAGCAGTGAGAAACGCCAATCTCAGGCATGCCTGTACATTAACTGACAATAGATGTAGACCAGCTATCTCGGTTTAGGCAAAATAAAAGTTGAAGAAAATCCCTTGGTCCTAGCTGAAGAACTAAACCGATTCTTTACATTACCTACAACCACAATTGAATTGGAAAAAAAGAAACAGTGAATTATTGATTACTTCATGGGGATGATCGACTGTAGCAAAGAAAATTTCTATCTACAGAATTCTATATACATCTAAAAACAAAGATGATGTGACTTACCAAACGAAAGTGCTGGCACGTCGATAGACACACAAACAAATACAAATACACACACAATATTCTAGCTTTCGCAACCAACGGTTGCTTCGTCAGGAAAGAGTGAAGGAGAGGGAAAGACGAAAGGATGTGGGTTTTAAAGGAGAGGGTAAGGAGTCATTCCAATCCCGGGAGTGGGAAGACTTACCTTACGGGGAAAAAAAGGACAGGTATACACTCGCACACACACATATCCATCCACACATATACAGACACAAACAGACATATTTAAAGACAAAGAGTTTGGGCAGAGATGTCAGTCGAAGCGGAAGTGAAGAGGCAAAGATGATGTTGAATGACAGGTGAGGTATGAGTGGCGGCAACTTGAAATTAGCGGAGATTGAGGCCTGGAGGATAACGGGAAGAGAGGATATATTGAAGAGCAAGTTCCCATCTCCGGAGTTCGGATAGGTTGGTGTTAGTGGGAAGTATCCAGATAACCCGAACGGTGTAACACTGTGCCAAGATGTGCTGGCCGTGCACCAAGGCATGTTTAGCCACAGGGTGATCCTCATTGCCAACAAACACTGTCTGCCTGTGTCCATTCATGCGAATGGACAGTTTGTTGCTGGTCATTCCCACATTGAATGCATCACAGTGTAGGCAGGTCAGTTGGTAAATCACGTGGGTGCTTTCACACGTGGCTCTGCATTTGATCGTGTACACCTTCCATGTAACAGGACTGGAGTAGGTGGTGGTGGGAGGGTGCATGGGACAGGTTTCACACTGGGGGCGGTTACAAGGGTAGGAGCCAGAGGGTAGGGAAGAAGGTTTGGGGATTTCATAGGGATGAACTAAGAGGTTACGAAGGTTAGGTGGACGGCGGAAAGACACTCTTGGTGGAGTGGGGAGGATTTCATGAAGGATGGATCTCATTTCAGGGCAGGATTTGAGGAAGTCGTATCCCTGCTGGAGAGCCACATTCAGAGTCTGATCCAGTCCCGGAAAGTATCCTGTCACAAGTGGGGCACTTTTGTGGTTCTTCTGTGGGAGTCTCTGGGTTTGAGAGGATGAGGAAGTGGCTCTGGTTATTTGCTTCTGTACCAGGTCAGGAGGGTAGTTGCGGGATGCGAAAGCTGTTGTCAGGTTGTTGGTGTAATGGTTCAGGGATTCCGGACTGGAGCAGATTCGTTTGCCACGAAGACCTAGGCTGTAGGGAAGGGACCGTTTGATGTGGAATCGGTGGCAGCTGTCATAATGGAGGTACTGTTGCTTGTTGGTGGGTTTGATGCGGACGGATGTGTGAAGCTGGCCATTGGACAGGTGGAGGTCAACGTCAAGGAAAGTGGCATGGGATTTGGAGTAGGACCAGGTGAATCTGATGGAACCAAAGGAGTTGAGGTTGGAGAGGAAATTCTGGAGTTCTTCTTTACTGTGAGTCCAGATCATGAAGATGTCATCAATAAATCTGTACCAAACTTTGGGTTGGCAGGCCTGGGTAATCAAGAAGGCTTCCTCTAAGCGACCCATGAATAGATTGGCGTACGAGGGCTGTTCCCTTTAATTGTTGGTATGTCTGGCCTTCAAAAGTGAAGAAGTTGTGGGTCAGGATGAAGCTGGCTAAGGTAATGAGGAAAGAGGTTTTAGGTAGGGTGGCAGGTGATCGGCGTGAAAGGAAGTGCTCCATCGCAGCGAGGCCCTGGACGTGCGGGATATTTGTGTATAAGGAAGTGGCATCAATGGTTACAAGGATGGTTTCCGGGGGTAACAGATTGGGTAAGGATTCCAGGCGTTCGAGAAAGTGGTTGGTGTCTTTGATGAAGGATGGGAGACTGCATGTAATGGGTTGAAGGTGTTGATCTACGTAGGCAGAGATACGTTCTGTGGGGGCTTGGTAACCAGCTACAATGGGGCGGCCAGGATGATTGTGTTTGTGAATTTTAGGGAGAAGGTAGAAGGTAGGGGCACGGGGTGTCGGTGGGGGTCAGGAGGTTGATGGAGTCAGGTGAAAGGTTTTGTAGGGGGCCTAAGGTTCTGAGGATTCCTTGAAGCTCCGCCTGGACATCAGGAATGGGATTACCTTGGCAAACTTTGTATGTGGTGTTGTCTGAAAGCTGACGCAGCCCCTCAGCCACATACTCCCGACGATCAAGTACCACGATTGTGGAACCCTTGTCCGCCGGAAGAATGACAATGGATCGGTCAGCCTTCAGATCACGGATAGCCTGGGCTTCAGCAGTGGTGATGTTGGGAGTAGGATTAAGGCAATTCTATATACAGCACTTCACTTGCAATATTGTCAAGAAAGTCATCATGCAGATTAGATCAGCATCTACTGGACATGATGGCATCACTATCCAGATGGTGAAACTTAGTATTGATCCACTACTGTCCTCTATAACAGACATTTGCAACAATTCCTCGATCACAAGTGTTTCCCCCGAGTCATGTAAACTGGGTCAAAATAAGAAACAGCACCCTCTGATTACTGACCCATCTGCATTCTTCCCATACTATCAAAAGCCATAGAATATATAGTCCATGACCAGCTCACCAAATACGTAACTACTAACAACCTACTAGACGAGTACCAAACAGGTTTCCATAAACATCGAAGCACAACATCCGCACTGATGAAGGTTACAGATGACCTAGGACTTGCCATGGATAGACAAGAAGCGACCATCATTTGCTTCTTAGATTTCAGCAAAGTATCTGATACTGTCGACTTCAACATTTTACTTGCCAAACTTAGCATGTCTGGGAATATAAAATCATAATGGCGGCAGGTAGTGTCAGGCATTCCCCAAGGCTCAGTATTAGGTCCTATACTCTTCTCTCTGTATGTCAATGATATGTCATCGGTTCTGACCTATTGCAAATATCACATGTATGCTGATGACCTTCAGTTGTATCTAAGTGCAAAACCAATCAATCTTAAGAAAGCTACTGAAAATTTCAACAATGATCTCAATGCACTATCAAAATGGGCACAGAACATAGGACTAAAACTCAACCCATCTAAAATCGAAGCGGTACTTTTTGGTCACTCTAAGCTCATTAGCCCAAACATCGGGAATACGTACCATCTCTAATCCTAAATGGAACAAATATCAACTTCTCTCCCTCAGCAAAGAGTTTGGGAGTAATAATAGATGAAAATATAAATTGGACAGAGCACGTAACTGCAATGTGCAAAAAAGCATTAGCATCCCTTCATGCCCTACAAAAATATAAAAAACTCTACCCTTTCAATCTGAAAAAGAAATTAGCCCAAACGCTTATACTCCCAATCATTGACTACAGTGATATTATCCTACAAGGTCTCTCTCAGGAAAATTCGATGACTGGAACTGGTCATAAATGCCTGCATCCGATATATCTGTGATGTTCGACTCACATTTCACATTTCACCAGCATTCGCTCAACTGTCCTGCTGCATGCAGACAAACGCAGATTTCCATACACTCTGTCTCATCTACTGTCTTATAAATGTACACTGTGCCTCATATCTCTCCTCGTCCTTAATGCTCATGTATGAACAACATGACAGAAACACACATGCCCATCATAATAAAATCCTCTCTGTTCCACAACATTGCTCAGTTACCTTCTCGAAGTCCTTTACAGAAGCAGGAACCTGACTCTGGAATAACCTCCCTCATTATATTAGAGAACTTAAAAACATGTCCGGCTTCAAAAAACAGTTAATGATGTATCTACTTATGAAACAATAATGCCTTCTTCTGTACATGAATACACTTCACCACCAGCGAACAGAAAAGAACGAGTTATTAAATCTCTGAAAACTGAAACAGGCAATATAAAATCGGAAACAGCACTACTGGAACAAGTAAATAGTGAGCTGATGAGACATGAAAAAAGTAATTGTGAAAATGAAAAACACCATCTCAAAAGCTGTAACAGATTTGTAAACAAATTTAACAGTGAGAACTCACAAATAGACTACACCCAGTTTACGGAATCTTCTAACTGGGATATATGTGTAGAAGATGAAAGTGAAACTAAAAAAAAAACCTCCTTCCAATGCAGAAATAGTGTGGTACGCAAACTTAACGGTGAAAACTTGCAAAGTGATGAAATCCAGTTTACTGAATCATTAAGTTCCACGGTTTGTGATGGTCATATTGAAACTGAAAACTCTTCTATTAAAAGCAGGAAAGGCATTGTAAGCAATCGCAACAGTGAAAACTTGCAAAGTGACAATACCCATTTTTCTGAACCTGTAATATCCACTGTTTGTGAAGAAGTGCAAAGTGAAAACACATACTCAAGAAACAAATACAGTGAAACCTCTTTATAATGTTCCTCCGTATAATGTTTTCCTTTATGTTATGTCCGTTTTTTTTCAGTCCGGACTAAGAGCCCATATAAACAATGTTAAATTTTCCTCTTTACTGCGTTTCCTCTACATTACAATTTCCTCCATGTAACACTCATATTTTTGGAACCCTGGTCAATTATTTACCTCTTTGTAACATTTAAGTGACTGGATGTAGACACATTGTTTTCCAAAAAAAGTAGTATTAGACTTTGGCACTAAATTAAGTGAGAGTAGTTCTACATCAATCCAATATAGTAAAATGAAAGCAGGTTTAAGGAACTAGGGAAACGTGAGTCACTGACCAAGCCAAGTCCAGACCTCGCTTGGTCACTTCCTGTTGACCAGGGCCTAACCCACACTAAAAAAAACAGCAAATAAATAGTTCAGAAGGCAGTATCTCCAAATCTAATAACATTATACCTAACTATACTGCTAAGATTATGTTTCTTAACATACAGGGCTTATTAGATAAAACAGATGCATTGCATGTTCTGATTGAGGAAAAGCAAATAGAAGTCTTTGGTTTAGTTGAACACTGGATGAACCCTGATGGCATCAACTTAACAGGCATTCCAGATTTTAAAGCAGCCTCTTACTTTTGCCGTAAAGATAAGAAACGAGGTGGCTCTGCCATTTTAATTAAGAACCACCTTGTTTTTGAGCCACTACCTAGTGTAACAAATTTATCTGTGGAGGAAACTTTTGAAATATCTGCCTGTTACATTGTGACTTATGGAACAGCCTTTATCTGTATTTACAGAAACCCAGTATTGGAAAATAAGAGAGAATTTTTTGAAAGGTTGGACATCTTATTAAACACATTGTTTTTAATGAAAGTTAATGTAATTCTAATAGCTGATTTTAATATTAATTTCAACTCCAGTACTTCTGACAACTTGGAAATAAATAGCTTAGTTAAAAGCTATGGGATGAATATCATGCTGAAGAATGTAATCACCAGACCTGGTAGTGTTAACATGGGTACTTGTATAAACAATATTGTTACAACTTTTCATTCTTCAAAATATGATACAAATGTGATTGACACTCTTCTTTCTGATCATCACGGAATTATTATTCATGTAAACATGGATGCAATGATTTTTAATGTCACCAAGCCTTCTGTGATTTATAAGACACAACGTACAATTAGTGACTGTAATATATCTGTTTTTCTAAAACGTCTCAGAGAAATTAATTGGTTGTGTGTGTATGGTAACACTGGAGCAGAAAACCAGTTCAACAACTTTCTTGAATTATTCATGTGGGCAGTTAACATTGGCCTGCCACTAAAGAACAAATGTGTTAAAATGAGCAGGGTATTGACGATCAATAAAAATAAGTGGTACACACAGGAACTATGAAAACTTAAAGATCAATGCAACAATTTCTACTACCTAGCAAAGAATTCATCTTGTCTGCATGCCAAAGTAAGATATAAAGAATGCAAATATCAGTACAGAATAGGTATTGATAAAGCTAAATTAAAATAGAATTGCAAATTGGTTGCACAAGCTATTAATAAACCAAAGCTAAACTACAACATAATTGCAAATTGGTTGCACACGCTATTAATAAACCAAAAGAAATGTGGAAAATCATTAATGAGAATCTAGCATCAGGTAGTAAAGAATTTGTATCTAGATCCAAAATTAGTGCTTATAGTTTTAATAAGTATTTTGTAAACAGTGTAGATAGTGTACTTACTAAGATACCTGATAGTAAACATGAACCTAGCTACTATTTGGATGTTGCCTATAAAAACCAAAATGCTATGGAAAATGTGTTTTATTTCGAACACATTTGTGTAGAAGATGTACACTCTGTCATTCTTTCTCTTAGCAAAAGTGATTCACTGGATATTTATAATATCAGCTCTAAAATATTGAAACTTAGTAGTCATAATATAGCAGGGGTTCTCTGTAACATTATAAACTAGTGCTTTGATGATAGTTGTTTCCCTGAAAAATTAAAAGCAGCTAAAGTAACCCAAGTCCACAAAAAAGGTGACAATAATTTGCCTAGAAATTATAGGCCAGTTTCTCTTGTACCACTTTTATCCAAGGTCATTGAGAAACTAATGAGTATTCAATAATCAATTTTCTAGATTCTTATCAATTACTTTCCAATAGCCAGTTTGGGTTTAGGAACAGTCTATCAACATGTGATGCTGTTATGAGGTACATATGCAACTGTCTTGAAGCAAAAGAAGAAAAATTTATTGTAAGTACAAAGTTTTTTTATTTATCAAAAGTGTTTGACACTGTGTACCACAACACTCTGCTGCTGAAATTAAAAACTGTGGGTTTCTCAGTCTCTGCTGTTAAAATTATTCAGTCATACTTATCTAATAGATCTCAAACTGTTTACTTCAATAACCAATATTCTAGTTTCTTACCCACTAACCATGGTGTTCCTCAAGGGTCAATCTTGGGCCCTCTCTTGTTCATATTATATATGAATGACCTACCTAGCAATGTGATAGATGATACTACAAACTGTTACTTGTATGCAGATGATATCAGTTTAAGTGTTACAGTGCCTACGAACAATAACATAAGTACCTCTACCTCGCTCAAGGTAGATATACTTTCTGACTGGTGCAATGTCAATAGCCTGTCTATGAACATAAATAAAATGCAGGAATTAAACATTTCTTATAACAATAGAATCACCTTAGAGACAGTTCCTGTAAAGTTTCTTGGCATTGTTTTGCAAAATAATTTAGGCTGGCAGGCACATGAGAATTACGTAACTCCAAAAATTTCTAAAGGAATATTTATGCTCAGAAAATTACAAGTGACAGTAGATGAGAAAATTTTGCTTTCTGTCTATTATAGTTATATTCACTCTCATTTGATGTATGGGACAATCTTGTGGGGAAATAATTGCTACTCAAAATGCTTATTTACAGCCCAGAAAAAAGCTGTCAGACTGATATGTAAAGTACCACCTAGAACTCACTGTAGAGAATTATTTATTAAACTTAGTATTATGACCTTGCCATGCATATACATATTTAAATGTCTCTTGCACATTAAAAAGAACTTGTCTACTTTTGATCTGAATTCTGATGCACACAGTTATAACAAACGAGACTGTAATGATGTAAGAAAAGACTAATGCTCATATACCAAAACTCTAAACAGCTTCAAACACACATCTGTAAAGCTATTTAATAAACTACCAGAGTCTGTTAAGAGTATGGAGCTGAAAAAAATTTAACATATTTGTAAGAACTTTATTAATTCAATTATACAATGGAAGATTTCTTTCTGTGAGCATAATTTCTAACATAGATTAAATATTTGTGTATTGAGTGTCATTGTTGTTTGCACATTTATTGACGTTGCTTATACAAGCTTTACATCCCTGTAAATGTTTTGTTTTTGGGCAATAAAAATCAATCAATCAATCAATCATTCTGTGGATTCACAGTTTGCACCGGCTCAGAAAGCCCGCGCTCAGCGTATTTCATATGTCAGCGGCAGAACCCGGTCACATGACATGTGACGCACAATCTGCTTGCGATCTATTTGGCACCATTTCAGTCAATGCTTTTGTATTTGTAGCGTGTTGTGTGAGCTGAGCAACAAACAGTTTGTGTGTCTAGTGAGAGTGTGTCTTCGAGATAAACTTTTTTTTAAGATTCCTTCAGTGGACATTAGAGTGAAAAGCGGAGAACATTTTTCTGGAAGAGAATGTTTCCGCTATTAAAAAAGTAGAGGCATCTCCTGGTGTGAGTCGCATGAAGCTAGCAAAGCAATTTGAACTGGCTCCCTCAACACTCAACACTATTATGAAAAACAGATCGTCGATAATGGAAGGGTTTGATAATTGTGGAAATTTGAAACGTATGTGTTTGAAACCATCGACTTACCATGAAATGGAGGAAGTTTTATTAACTTGGTTTCAGCAAGCACGTGCTGCAAACATTCCTATAAACAGGACTATTTTGAAGGAGAAGGCGCTTCAAATATCACTGCAGTTAGGAATGGAAAATTTTAAGGCGTCCAATGGATGGATTGATAAATTTTGACAGCATCATGGTGTTGTATACAAAGCGGAATGTGGAGAAAGTAAAAGTGTGGACGAACCAACTGTAGCTCAGTGATGCAGACTCTCCCTAATCTGATACATGGCTACAAACTGCGTGACATTTATAACGCTGATGAAACCGGCATGTTTTTCAATTTAATGACAGATAAGACATTTTGTGGTGGCAGCACCGTCCAACACACGAAGGGCTGAACTACGGCACTGCCGACACAAGTAGGGGCAGCTGTACCGTTACACCGAATTTCGGCAACGGTGCGTTGCACACCGGACCGCACGGGACCAAAGCAGGTGGACAGTGCGAGCTAGTCGATGCGATGCGACACACGTCTCTCAGTTCTCCCACCGCGGACCATGTGCGTCGAGTCAACGTGACTCCGCCGTAAATGCGTACGCGCGGTCGTAAACGCAGTCGCCATTCCGCAGTGTGCACCATACTGTTAAAGTGTCTTTCGCTCCTTCGCGGACGTTACGGCGCCAGGAGCAGAACATTCAGTGACGCGGCCTTTTGCCTCGCTCGGTCCACGCGGTCGCGCCACGGCTCGTCACTGGAGTGTACACCCTCCGGGATTGGTGATCGAGCCATGCCGCCAGTGCAACGCACTTATATGGATGGACATTAGCGACGAATGGTATTTGTCATTTATTGTAACGCTAGGAAGAATAAATGTGTCCTGACCCGAAACTGCTTTAGTCGTTTTTTGCCACCAACCCCCCTCCTTGAGCATAGTGCGTGGACGCGGCGATAAAGCCAATTCACTGCACGTGAGTGACTGTAAGCGGAGATACCACACGTTCCCGCTTCACTGGTGACCCCGACGTGATCTGAGGCTAAAAAAAAACACGTGGTGACAAACGTTTGTCGGTATGAGAGACGTGGAACCGCGAGTAGGCTTGCGCGTACACACCCGCGCCGAACAGTGCTCCGTAGTGAAAAAATTTTTTTTGAACTAATTCTTTTTTTGTATTGTTTTTGTGCACGTATGTTTCAATCGCGAACTGCTTAGTGTTATTATTTTTTCGTGTGTTTCCCTTGTCGTGTTATTTTCACTGTGTACTTTCCTCTTGTGCGAGGATTCGACTCCGAACTAAGATGGTGACATTAGAGGAGTTGCAAAAGACCGTTGAAGAACTGCTGGCACGCAACACGAGGCTAGAGAGTGAGCGACAAGTACGGACTACACGCGCGGACGCCGCGCAGCCACAGACAGCGCAGGACAATGTTGGCGCGCAAATCCCCGCCACACCGACGCCTCCTATGACCGCCAGAACGCCGACAAGCGCTGGACGGGTATTGATCAGACTGCTTCCCTTTTGGCAGCGCGACCCTGTAATGTGGTTCAGCGTATTTATGAGCAACCACGTGACCTGCGACCTGGCGAAATTTGGGCATGTAGTGAGCCAACTGGACCAGAACTACACGGCCGATGTGCGGGATATAATCACCGCCCTGCCGACGCAGTCAAGTTACAAACGGCTCAAGGAAGAGTTGATCCGGCGGATTTAGTCGTCCGAGGAACAAAGAGTGCACCAACTGCTGCGGCAAGAGGAATGCGGCGACCGGAGGCCCTCGCAGTTCCTGCGCCATTTGCGGAGCCTCGCACAGTCCGATATGGTGCCAGATTCGCTGTTACGCACTATCTGGGTGCGCAGCCTCCCAGCTCAGGTGCAGGCAGTGATAGCCACACAGACGGAGATGCAGCTGGACGCCGTCGCTAACTTTGCCGACAGGGCGCACGACGCGCTGACAACGGCGCCTAGCACCACGGCTGTGGCAGCTTACGACTCCGTCCCCCCACCTCCGTGGCGGCACGCACCTCCCGCACCCGGATTCGATGCCGACCTGCACCAGCTGGTGCAAAACATTACCGCACAGGTGGCAGCTCTCTCCACGCAAGTCGACCGGTTGGCGCGCTTGCAGCAAGTGGGCAGCACGCGCCGCAGCGGCAGCAGACCGGGCGACAGGCAGCGTGGCTCGCGCAGCCGGCAACGCAGCAACAGCCGCTCCAACGGTACCCCGCAACATCAGAGCACACACAAAGCGGCTACTGCTGGTACCATGACCGCTTCAGCAACGAAGCAACCAGGTGCCGCGCTCCTTGCTCGCACCCAAACGCCAGTGCGATATCAAAGCGTCTATTTGTTGCAGAACAGGGGCGGGCGTGAGGTACCTCGTCGACATGGGTTCGGAACTCTCGATATTGCCCCGTTCTATGTTACGAGACCGCATGCGGGCCGAATCACTCTACCTTACTGCGGCGAACAATTCCGCTATTAAAACTTACGGCACACATAGCCGCAATATAGATCTAGGTCTACGTCGCATGTTCTCGTGGACTTTTACTGTGGCCGACGTCAATGAGCCGATCCTGGGTGCAGACTTTCTCGGTCACTATGGCTGAGGACGTCGTTATCAGGAGAAAGAAAACTGGCGTTCTACGGATTGGAGCGTGGAATGTCAGATCCCTTAATCGGGCAGGTAGGTTAGAAAATTTAAAAAGGGTAATGGATAGGTTAAAGTTAGATATAGTGGGAATTAGTGAAGTTCGGTGGCAGGAGGAACAAGACTTTTGGTCAGGCGAATACAGGGTTATAAATACAAAGGCTAATAGGGGTAATGCAGGAGTAAGTTTAATCATGAATAAAAAAATAGGAATTAGGGTAAGCTACTGTTTGGTAAGCTACTACAAACAGCATAGTGAACGCATTATTGTGGCCAAGATAGACACGAGGCCCACGCCTACTACAGTAGTACAAGTTTATATGCCAACTAGCTCTGCAGATGACGAAGAAATTGAAGAAATGTATGATGAAATAAAAGAAATTATTCAGGTAGTGAAGGGAGACGAAAATTTAATAGTCATGGGTGACTGGAATTCGGTAGTAGGAAAAGGGAGAGAAGGAAACATAGTAGGCGAATATGCATTGAGGCTAAGAAATGAAAGAGGAAGCCGCCTGGGAGAATTTTGCACAGAGCACCACTTAATCATAGCTAACACTTGGTTCAAGAATCGTAAAAGAAGGTTGTATACATGGAAGAATCCTGAAGATACTAGAAGGTATCAGATAGATTATATAATGGTAAGACAGAGATTTAGGAACCAGATTTTAAATTGTAAGACATTTCCAGGGGCAGATGTGGACTCTGACCACAATCTATTGGTTATGAACTGTAGATTAAAACTGAAGAAACTGCAAAAAGGTGGAAATTTAAGGAGATGGGACCTGGATAAACCGAAAGAACCAGAGATTGTAGAGAGTTCCAGGGAGAGTATAGGGGAAAAATTGAGTGTAAGGGAAAAAATGGCAGGAATGGGGGAAAGAAATACAGTAGAAGAAGAATGGGTAGCTTTGAGGGATGAAGTAGTGAAGGCAGCAGAGGATCAAGTAGGTAAAAAGATGAGGGCTAGTAGAAATCCTTGGGTAACAGAAGAAATATTGAATTTAATTGATGAAAGGAGAAAATATAAAAATGCAGTAAATGAAGCAGGCAAAAAGGAATACAAACGTCCCAAAAATGAGATCGACAGGAAGTGCAAAATGGCTAAGCAGGCATGGCTAGAGGACAAATGTAAGGATGTAGAGGCTTATCTCACTAGGGGTAAGATAGATACTGCCTACAGGAAAATTAAAGAGACCTTTGGAGAAAAGAGAACCACTTGTATGAATATCAAGAGCTCATATGGAAACCCAGTTCTAAGCAAAGAAGGGAAAGCAGAAATGTGGAAGGAGTATATAGAGGGTCTATACAAGGGCGACGTACTTGAGGACAATATTCTGGAAATGGAAGAGAATGTAGATGAAGCCGACATGGGAGATACAATACTGCGTGAAGAGTTTGACAGAGCACTGAAAGACCTGAGTCGAAACAAGGGCCCAGGAGTAGACAACATTCCATTAGAACTACTGACAGCCTTGGGAGAGCCAGTCCTGACAAAACTCTACCATCAGGTGAGCAAGATGTACGAGACAGGCGAAATACCTTCAGACTTCAAGAAGAATATAATAATTCCAATCCCAAAGAAAGCAGGTGTTGACAGATGTGAAAATTACCGAACAATCAGTTTAATAAGCCACAGCTGCAAAATACTAACGCGAATTCTTTACAGATGATGGAAAAACTAGTAGAAGCCAACCTTGGGGAAGATCAGTTTGGATTCCGTAGAAATATTGGAACACGTGAAGCAATACTGAGCCTACGACTTATCTTAGAAGCTAGATTAAGGAAAGGCAAACTTACGATTCTAGCATTTGTAGACTTAGAGAAAGCTTTTGACAATGTTAACTGGAATACTTTCTTACAAATTCTGAAGGTGGCAGGGGTAAAATATAGGGAGCAAAAGGCTATTTACAATTTGTATAGAAACCAAGTGGCAGTTATAAGAGTTGAGGGGCATGAAAGGGAAGCACTGGTTGGGAAGGGAGTGTGTAGCCTCTCCCCGATGTTATTCAATCTGTATATTGAGCAAGCAGTGAAGGAAACAAAAGAAAAATTCGGAGTAGGTATTAAAATGCATAAAAACTTTGAGGTTCGACGATGACATTGTAATTATGTCAGAGACAGCAAAGGACTTGGAAAAGCAGTTGAACGGAATGCACAGTCTTGAAGGTAGGATATAAGATGAACATCAACAAAAGCAAAACGAGGATAATGGAATGTAGTCGAATTAAGTCGGGTGATGCTGAGGGAATTAGATTAGGAAATGAGACACTTAAAGTAGTAAAGGAGTTTTGCTATTTGGGGAGCAAAATAACTGATGATGGTCGAAGTAGAGAGGATATAAAATGTAGACTGGCAATGGCAAGGAAAGCGTTTCTGAAGAAGAGAAATTTGTTAACATCGAGTATAGATTTAAGTGTCAGGAAGTCGTTTCTGAAAGTATTTGTATGGAGTGTAGCCATGTATGGAAGTGAAACATGGACGATAAATAGTTTAGACAAGAAGAGAATAGAAGCTTTCGAAATGTGGTGCTACAGAAGAATGCTGAAGATTAGATGGGTAGATCACATAACTAATGAGGAGGTGTTGAATAGGATTGGGGAGAAGAGAAGTTTGTGGCACAACTTGTCTAGAAGAAGGGATCGGTTGGTAGGACATGTTCTGATGCATCAAGGGATCACCAATTTAGTATTGGAGGGCAGCGTGGAGGGTAAAAATCGTAGAGGGAGACCAAGAGATGAATACACCAAGCAGATTGAGAAGGATGTAGGTTGCAGTAGGTACGTGGAGATGAAGAAGCTCGTACAGGATAGAGTAGTATGGAGAGCTGCATCAAACAAGTCTCAGGACTGAAGACCACAACAACAACAACAACATGGGCTGCTAGCCGACATCACAAACAGCCAGCTCATTGACGCGACAACGAATTTAAAGATAGCGGGACAGCGCCGGCAGGCTGCATACTACAGTGTTAAACCCGTGGAGTGCCCCCGACCGTACGCTGACATCCTTGAACAATTCCCCGACATCACCCGCCCAGCCGGTGCACCGAGAGACATCAAACATTCGACGTTGCACCACATATTAACTACACCCGGACCCCCCACATCGTGTCGCCCACGTCGACTCGCGCCTGACAGACTTATAGCAGCAAAGGCAGAGTTCGAGGCCATGCTGCGGCAAGGCATTGTGCAACCATGAAGCAGCCCATGGTCATCAGCGTTCCATTTAGTGCCCAAAAAAGACAATTTGTGGCGCCCGTGTGGGGACTATCGTGCCCTTAATTCGCAAACAGTGCCGGACCAATACCCAGTCCCACACCTTCAAGACTTCAATTATGCCTTGGCGGGCTGTGCGGTGTTCAGCAAGATAGATTGCGCAAAGGTGTACACCCAAATTCCAGTGGCACCCGAAGACATTGAAAAAACAGCCATCGTAATGCCCTTTGGGCTTTTCGAAAGCCTGTTTATGACTTTCGGTCTTCGGAATGCTGCCCAGACTTGGCAGCGGTTCCTGGACGGCGTCTCGCTAGGCTTGCCATTTTGTTTCGCGTACCTCGACGACATCCTGGTGTATTCCAAGTCGCTCGAACTCCACCGCCGCCACTTAAAGACCGTCTTTCAGCGCCTGAGTGAAGCCGACATCGTTATTAATCCCACTAAATGCGAGTTCGGTGTGACGGAAATCGAGTTCCTCGGCCATTTAATTACGCCCACCGGAGAAAGTGAAAGCAATACTGAACATGCTGCGACCGCAGACGCACAAAGACTTACACATTACCTCGGCATGTTGAACTTTTATCGTCGACACCTGCCCAACGCCACAGCCGTTGAAGAGCCGCTGACTAAGGCGTTGCAAGGTCCTACCTCAAAAGGAAAGACCCCCGTGAATTGGACAGAAGCAATGGAGCAGAGCTTCACGGGCTCAAAAAGGAAACTCGCGGAAGCAACGATGCTCGCGCACCCGGTGCATGACGCGGACTTAGCTGTAGTCGTGGACGCCAGCCAGGCCGCCATCGGTGCGGCGTTACAACAGCGCGTCAGTGGGAGTTGGCAGCCTCTACGTTTTTTCTCTAAAAAGCTTTTCGAATCGCAACGTGCTTGGAGCGCTTATGACCGAGAGTTGCTTGCGGTGCATGCGGGGGTGAAATACTTTCGACCGTCCATAGAAGCCCGACAATTCGTCATTTTCACCGACCACAAACCCATTACAGACGCGTTCGGAACAACCGCACTAAGTGTTCACCGCGCCAACTCCAGCAGTTAGAGTATGTGTCGCAATTCACGACAGACATCCGACACATTTCAGGGATAGACAATATCGTCGCCGATTGTTTGTCCCTAGCGTGTGCTATTATTTCACCCCCTGTGAACTTTCGAGGATGTGGTCCAAGTACAGGAGAGTGATGAAGAACTGCACCGCTTCCGTCACGACACTTCCAGCGGCCTGCAACTGGAGCTGCTGCCTGTCCTCGGCTCCGCACGGAAGATTTGGTGTGACATCTCAACCGGCACGCACCGACCGTTCCTCCCGGAGAAATTCCGGTGCAGTGCCTTCGACCGTGCCCATGGACTGTCACACCCCGGCACCAACACCACTGCGACGTTCGTGGCTGCGCATTTCGTCTGGCCTGGGCTTCGGAAGGACTGTCACGAATGGGCGTGCACTTGCACCGCATGTCAGCACGCCAAAGTCGGGAGGCACACCCACTCACCCGTGGGCACCTTCCCGGACGCAACACGCCAATTTGCGCACGTTCACGTGGACCTCGTCGGCCTGCTCCCTCTCTCACAAGGCAAGCGGTACCTCCTAACTATGGTGGACCGCTTCACTCGCTGGCCGGAAGCAACGCCCGTCGCGGACATCACAGCCGAGACCGTTACCACTGCATTCGTCGACACCTGGGTGGAACGCTTCGGATGTCCCAGTCACGTGACAACTGACTGCGGCCGCCAGTTTGTCTGCGTGTTGTTTACGTACGCCGCCAGACTGTGTGGCACCCGGTTACACAGGACAACCAGCTATCATCCAGCGTCAAATGGCACAGTCGAACGGTTCCACAGGACTCTGAAAGCCACTCTAACCTGCCACGACACCTCATGGCCAGAGGCACTCCCACTGGTGCTGCTCGGCCTGCCAGTAACGCCGAAGGAGGAGATCGGCGCGTCACCTGCCGACCTCGTTTATGGGCAATCTCTGACAATCCCGGGCAATTTTGTCAAAGATGTAAGACTCCCACGCGATGTCGTGCCGCCCACTCTGGCAGAACGTCTGCGCACTCACATGGCCGGCCTCCGAGCGCACGCACCGACGCGGCACGGCACCGGGAAGATATTCGTCCACGCCAACCTGAAGCGCTGCACGCACGTCATGTTGCGTACTGGCGCAGTACAGCCACTTCTCTGACCACCCTACAGTGGACCGCACCGCGTAATCGCCCAAGGAGACAAAACACTAGTCATCGAGTGCAACGGGAAGCCGTCGACAGTGTCAGTGGACCGCGTCAAACCAGCCTACGTCTTGCCCGCTCCATCAGCCACGCATTTCTTCAACCCGGCAGAAGATCTGATCACAGATGACACTCCCTCTGCCAGCGGTCAGACGGAATCTGCACCCGTACCCGCCGGTGATGCACAGCTGCAGCCCTCTGTCATCGCGCTGCCATGTGCGCCTCCCACCACCACGCCCAGTCATCTGGCACGGCCGCACGGACCGAGTCCACCACAGGCGCACCGGTCGCCCCCACCACAGCTGCCAACGGACTACGTCACGCGTGCCGGCCGCCACGTCCAATTCAAACGGCCGTGCTGCATCGCCAGTGCGCCACTACACCCAAACCGGAAGTCACGCGGCCAAGCCGCCGAACGCCGTCAGAATCCAGCACCCACAAGCTGCCGTCCGCTGTAGAGACTCTGCCTCCAGCTGCAAGTGCCTTCGGCCGGTAACTCCAGTCGAGCCCCGGACACCATCTCCTGCGTTCGTCACAGCTCCTGGACCTGCATTCGCGTCGCTTTGCCTCCACCGTGTCGGGCATTGAGGCCGGATCGGCATCCGCGCCAGTTTACCGCATTTGCTTCGCCGTCGAGTTCCGGACATCGCGCTCCACACCGCCCGGCTTGTCCGTAGTAGCTCCCGGACCCGCGTTCAAGTCCCAACGGTACCGCACTCGCGCAAGTGCCTTCGAGACGTCACCACCAATGACCTGCAACGCACGCCTTCACACGCATTGCTACGGACAGTTGCAGCCAGTGCCTGCTGCTGCTGTCACTAGCCGACAGTGCGAGGACACGCCCACCGCACGCTCGCCGGTCCGGCGCGCTGACGTTACGGGCCGCTGCCCTTCCAATGCCGACCCACCCCCATCAACGCTATCGCACTACCATCACGCAGCGCGCGAACTTTAAACACACACGCGCCACCGAACGATCGCCGCGTTTTCGCAGCTACGGAGCTCCGCTCTCCAAGGGGGGATATGTGTGGCGGCAGCACCATCAAACACACGAAGGGCTGAACTACGGCACTGCAGACACAAGTAGGGGCAGCTGTACCGTTACGCCGAATTTCGGCAACGGTACGTCGCACACCGGACCGCACGGGAACAAAGCAGGTGGACAGTGCGAGCTAGTCGACGCGACGCGACGCGACACACGTCTCTCAGTTCTCCCGCCGCGGACCACGTGCGTCGAGTCAATGTGACTCCGCCGTAAATGCATACGCGCGGTCGTAAACGCAGTCGCCGTTCCGCAGTGTGCACCGTACTGTTAAAGTGTCTTTCACTCCTTCGCGGACGTAAATGCGCCTGCGGTCACGCCAGGAGCAGAACATTCAGTGACGCGGCCTTTTGCCTCGCTCGGTCCACACGGTCGCACCACGGCTCGTCACTGGAGTGTATACCCTCCAGGATCGGTGATCGAGCCGTGCCGCCAGTGCAACGCACTTATACGGACTGACATTAGCGACGAATGGTATTTGTCATTTATTGTAACGCTAGGAAGAATAAATGTGTCCTGACCAGAAACTGCTTTAGCCGTTTTTTGTCACCAAGCCTCTCCCTTGAGCATGGTGCGTGGGCGCGGCGATAAAGCCAGTTCACTGCACGTGAGTGACTGTAAGCAGAGATACCACACGTTCCCGCTTCAATTTGCTTTTCGTGGGGAAAATTGCCATGGCGGTAAGAAGAGCAAGGAACGTCTTGCTGTTTTGTTGTATACAAATGCCGATGGCAGTGAAAAACTGAAACCTTTGGTTATCAGGAAGCCAAAAAATCCGAGGTGCATCAAAAACATTTCCACGTTTCCGTGCAGATATACAAACAAAGCCAAGGCACGGATGACGAGTGATATATTTTTACATTTTCTCAGAGAATTTGATGCCAAAATGGTGAGTGTTGCAAGAAAAGTGCTGCTGTTTGTGGATAGATGTGTGGCACATCCACCACATGTGTCCTTTCTGAGAAATGTGAAAGTAATTTTCCTGCCACCCAACTGCACCAGCCATCTGCAACCTTTGGACTTGGGAATAACACACGCCCTTAAGGTTAAATATAGGACAGCCCTTGTAAAAAAGGCCTTGAATTTGATGGACCAAAGAAACCCGGGAAGCCAGCAGAGCTCACAACTGGAGCTGAATATTTTACAGGCGATGAATTTAATTATATACTCATGGAGGGAAGTCAGTGCTGAAACTATTAAAAACTGTTTCACAAAAGCGGGATTCTGTGAGAATGAGATGGCAGCTCCTGTGGAAGATGTTGCAAGTGATTTGCAAGAGTTTCGGGAATTAATAGCCAGTGATTCTGCCACTTATGAGGACTTTGTGGCTGTGGTGACAATGTGGAAACCACAGGAGTACAAAGTATTGAGGAGCTGACTGCAGAGAGAAGCTTGGAGAATAATAGTGGTAGTGAAAGTGACAGTGACAAGGAAGATGACCTGGTGCCCTCATATACTAAGGCAACTGAAGACTTTGAAACATTCACGAGATATATGATCACCCATAGACTTGAGGAAAGAACAGTAGTTCAACTTACTCATTTGGAGCAAGAAATAGAAAACAAACATGCTTGCTTGAATATTTTAAAAAATCATAGGTACCGTCATTTGAGGTTACTTTGCTCCATATGGTCAATGGAGGTATAAGGAGGGGAGATGCCATGACGTTACAAACTTGAAGCCGACAGAAACCGAGCATCGCCATTGCAGTTTGGTCAGAAGACTCATTTCCGATTTGTGCTACTGTGTAGAGCTGCGGAAGTTTTTTTCATTTTATAATGCCAGTTTGCATTGTTTACGGTTGTACTAACCGTTGGAATAGTGCTACCAAGTTAAAAGGAATCACGTTCCATGCATAAGTGGCCCCGTTCGTAAAATATTGTCGTGAGATGTGCGGCCTTGTTTACGTTTCGTGAAACTGTTTTCTTCTTATTTTATTTCCGATTTCCGATCAATGAAGCTCGTAGAGCTCTGTGGGGTCATATGGTAAGAAGGAAAGACTGGATACCTAACAAATGGAGCAAAATATGTTCCCAGCATTTTCGAGAAGAAGATATTGACCAAACTTCAGTTTCGAGTGTTCGAATCAGGAAAAATGCAGTAACATCAATTTTTCCTGCCTTTCCACCTCACTTACAAAAGGTAGTCTACGCGAAATCAGCATATTGATTCTGAATCCCTGTAAAACTAGGAAATAAATGTACAATGCCAGAAAGTATGAATGTTTTAATTAGGCCTCTAATTTCAGTTGTGTTTTTATCTATAACCAATAACGTGCGGATTACAGTGGAGTTAATCCATGTAACAATAGTTTCATAGTTTTATCACATTTTCGGGCATAAATTTCTATTTTTTCATGAGAGTTTGTGTGTTTTGTGTAATGTTATTTCCGTGTAATAAGACTTCAGGCATTAAGTCAAGTTATAACTGTCATAATCTGCTCTTCCTCTTTATCATATTTTATTTCACTTCTTTCTGTCTTTAATTACTTAATCATACATTTTGGAAAATTCAACAAGTTGAATCAGTATTCTTTGATAATAGCTGCACACCTGTAAGCATTGATGTCTGTAGTGAAAGAACACTAGTTAAATGCCCCAGTAACAGCATTCCATTTACTCTTGTTATGAGCAGCGACAAATTATCATATTGGAAAAAAATGCTTAATTGTGTAAGATAGTTTGTCTAATGTATCATATGTTCAAGTGTATATTGCTACTATTTCAAAACATACAGTGGATCCAAAACCACCCAATTGGCAATTTCTTACTGCACTGAGAGTACATCGACCCCCCCCCCCCCCAATGCAGCTTTTCATAAAGGCAGGTTTCTTACCCCCTCACATCCACAGGTGTTTCTGTACTGTCATTGTAGTGCAAATAATAACAAGTCCAATCAGAATCTACAAATATTGTACATGCATTATGGAATGCAAATAATTATAAGTAGGCTGTAAGGTGTAATGGAACAGTTTTTATTTGTTTTCAATCTTTGTTTTCTGTAGGAACAGAAGCAAAGACGACCACCAACACAAAGGCAGCAGACATCAAAATGTACAGTTAATTTAACTGCTACATGCAGAACTCAAGATGAAGCCACTACCAGTGGCTTTCAGGCTCAAGCTTCTCATCCTGCTAATCCCACCACACCATTGAATGTAAATCCTGAAGAAACACCAACAGTGAGGAACCTTAAGAGGGATGTGTCTGTGCTGCTGACAAAAAATGAAAATTATAGGAAGAAAGTCAAAGTTCTTCAGCAATCCAAGTGCCGTTTAATAAAATAAGTGGCATGTTTGAGTACAGTGATGGAAGAACTGAGAAGAAAACATTTTGTGGACGAAGACAGTGTTATTGCAAGCATACCTGGAATGCACAAGCAGCTGTTGCAACGACAGGCAGCAAAGGCAAACTGTAACACTGTACCTAGAACTTACAGGCTTGAGCTACGTTCGTTTGCTCTTACATTTAACTTTTAGTCCCCACAAGCATATAAATATTTTAGATGCTGCTACGACACGTGTCTGCCACATCCGAGAACATTAGCAAGGTGGTACCAGTGTGTGGATGGTGCTCCTGGATTTACCATGGAGGCATTTGCCATTATTAAAGCAAAAGCTTCTCATCAGGGACAGACTAATAAAATTCTATGCAGTTTGTTACTGGATGAAATTGCAATCAGGCAACACATAGAATTTGATGGAACACAGTATTATGGATACATAGATATGGGGTCCTCTGTTGCTATGGATAGTTACCTGTAGCTAAAGAGGCCTTTGTATTAATGTTAGTTGCAATTAATGGGTCATGGAAGCTACCAGTAGGGTATTTTTTGACATGTGAATTGACTGGGGAGCAGAAAGCTCATTTGATTAAACAATGCATTAGCCTTGCCAGTGCCAGTGGCATTCAAGTAGTGTGTCTCTCGCGTGATGGTTGTGCCTCCAATATGTCTATGGCCAAATGCTTGGGGTGCAATACTGACATTGATGGATTAAAGATCACCTTTTTTGTTCAGGGTAACAATTTTGAAGTTGCATTTCTGTTAGATCCACCCCATATGCTAAAACTTGTAAGAAATGCATTAGGGGAGAGAAAACATTTTTGGGATGGGCAAGGTAATGTAATTTCATGGTACCTATTTGAATTACTGCATAAGTTACAAGTGAAAGAAGGTCTCCACTTAGGCAACAGCATTACGAGTAGCCACATCAATTTTGTGAATAACAAAATGAAAGTTAGGTTAGCAGCCCAGCTGCTCAGCACTTCCGTGACAGACGCAATGCAGTACTGCTGCAATATGAAGATACCAGGCTTTGAAGATGCTTCTGCTACAATAATTTATAAGGATATTCAACTGCCTGTTTGATATATTAAATTCCAGAAGCCTTCTGGAGAATAAGTGGAAACAGCCTTTGAATGTTCATAATTTCAAGGTTGTTAAAGAATTTTTAATGGAAGCTCAGACATACATCAAAACACTTACTGTGTGTCAGGGACAAAGAGTTGTGGACAGTAACAGGAAAACAGGTTTCATTGGCTTCCTAGTGTGTATTTCTAGTGTCTTGCACCTCTGTGCAAAGCTTGGGCCACAATCCTCTGCACCTTTGTTGAAGTTCCTCCCCATTTATAAGTGCTCCCAAGATCTTTTGGAGATGTTTTTAGAGCAATTCGTAGTCGTGATGGGTGAAATAACAATCCAACAGCTCATATCTGCCTATAAGAGACTCCTGATTCACAATGAAATTCGTGAATCAGACAAAGGCAATTGTATAGCCGTGAAAGAGATCCCTATTTTGACATACAGTGGTCAGACTATAGAACAACAAATCAATTTCACCACTGAACATAGGCAATTATTAGACATGGAAACCCATTAGGTGAGCCATGATCATGATTACGTTGAAGCTGAAATGATTCTCTCTGAAGTGGCAACCCATATTGTTGTTTATATTTCAGGATTTGTGGTTTGTCACTTAGAGAGAACTTTACAGTGTGAAACATGCTTGTCGATGTTGCGAGGGGAAGGGAGTCATACTGCCTATTCTCTTATACACAGAAAGAGTAGAGGTGGTTTGATTTCACCATCTGACGATGTTGTGGACATTTGTATGTGTTCTGAAAATGTAGTTTCTCAAAACTACATTATTTATAACTTTCCCAAAAATTTTGTTAGTCCCACATTTCACATGTAAGATTATATGGAATGTTAGTGGATAAGCTATAATGAGATTGAAACACTGACAATTTGATAATGCAAGAACACAGCTTGATAATTTGTACTTTAAAATGTGTTGTAGTCAGTTGAAATGTACAAAACATCATAGTATGCCATTTACTGTTTCTCCCCTATTTTATCCTTTACTTTTGCAACTTTACCCCATGGAAGTTTGCAGTATGTTACAGTAATTGAAAAAGGTGAGTGATTTAAACAATATTGTGTAAATGTAATGCTAATTTAAATGCTATGTGCAAGAAATGATTCCAAGTGTAGCACTGGTTTAAGATATTTTGCTTTATCCAACATTGAAGCAAATAAAAAAAGAGGTAGGTTAAATCAGTCAAGGTGCCTCACTCTTTCCCATTCCAGTGAAATTTCAGACCATTGCACATAAGAACCTATCATAAGCAAGTGTTTAGTTTGACTTGCAGGTTGAAATTTGAGCATGCATGTTTGCAGGGCATCCTAATTTAACTATTGGTGATTTTAATACCAGTGTTGTCCTTTACACAAATTTGTGTAATTGAGATTTGTTTAACAGTTCATGATTAGTATCAAAACCACTTTAATGACAGGTATTGACTTATACACTAAAGGGCGGTTTCCTAATTATCATCTGACATGTAGGCCTATTGTGCTATTAATAATCACACACAGAGCAACAGTTGTGATTTCATAGTGTTCAGATGTTTAAACTACAATGGTACTGAAAATCCCATTGTGTGTACTTGCACAAGTTTGCTGTGTTGACATTCACAAAAGCACTATCATATGCTTATTTTTCTTGACAAAGCACAAACAATGTTTGTATTCACAAATGAAATTTTGTATAAGTGTGTAAACGAGTAAGAAATATCATCCGGTATGTAAACAATCATAGCTTTTGGGTTCTGCTTTCAGCTTACATCGACACAAATACAGTAAAAGGTGATTTGAGTTTGAAAAGAGCTTTGTACACTATTCTTTCTCATCATTCGAAGTTCGTATCCACATGAAACACTTAAGTTAACGAGACCAAATCAGTTGTACTGCTGGGGCAAAAATGCATTAAAAACAAAACGAAAATGCCTGAAAATGCTATTCTGACGTTGTGTTAAGCATGTAAACATTGTAACACTCAACATCATCTGAAATTATTTCGCAGACATAACGCAATTCTCACAAGAGCCCTGTCACTGTTTTGACCAATCAAACAGGGCGGCTGACCATGCCCACCACCTTCAAACAGATGTACAGCAGACGGTCATAGTGCCATCTCCCCTCCTTATACCTCCATGATAGGGTCAAACTTTTCTCCATTTGAAAAAAAAGTTTCTTTGGTTCATAGATGCTACACTACTTGCTTTATATCTATGCACACTGTTTCTATGAAAGGTAGCACTTACAGGTTGGCACCCTTGCTTCCATGTTCAGTTGTGAGTCATTTTGAATTTTTCACAAGCATCTTAGTAAAGACACTCATAAGTGTGTATAAAATTAAGGTGGAAAAATCAGTGTTTTTCACAGGGTCAACTGGTCACCATTATTTTAATTACTCAGAATGTCTAGCTGCTGAAAAGTACCGTAGGTTTTTGTTTGATGGACTATTGTTTGTGTCATTGTCAATTTAGTGTTGTAGGTTACGAAATTTCTTACTTTGGGGAAACATTGCACCACAACAAAAGTGGTGCAAAGTATCCCCTGGGTGCATTTTGTCCACATCTACGAACATTTCTGACTTATTTTACCTCCGTAGTGTGCTGCTGGCAGTGAACAATGTTTGTAATCTCTTTCAGACTGGTGAAAATGCCACGGAAGTATAAGAGAAAGATCGGAAATAGGTGATACTGTGATTACAGCCCAGAAACTCTGGAGAAATGCCTACAAGCCATTAGGAGGAAGGAGATATCACAAAGGAAAGCTGAAAAACTTTTTAATATCCGAAGAAGAACCATAATTAATAAACTGAAGTCAAAGGAAGGAAGTAATTCACGTCCAAGATTCCCACAGATTTTTACTAATGAAGAAGAATCAGAGTTTGTAAAATGTGTTTTGCAGTTGAGTAGTCCTAAATATGGGTACCCTGTTACTTCAGTGGAACTCCGAATGATTGTGAAGTCATACCTTGCCAGACAGGGACGTAAAGTTCCTAGATTCAAAGACAATTGTCCAGGGTATGAATGGCTCTTGGGCTTCATCAAACACCACCCTGACCTTTCTGTACGTTTTGCAACCAACATTAAAAGGAGTAGAGCTGCAGTTGATGAGCGTGTTCTCAGAGAATATGTTGAACATTTACAAGTTGAACTGAAAGATGTGCCAGCTAGTAATATATGGAATTTTGATGAAACCAACCTAACCGACAATCCAGGGAAAAAGAAAGTACTCACAAAAAGAGGTTCAAAATATTCAGAAAACATCTGTAATTCCTCCAAGAGCAGCATATCTGTAATGTTTGCTGGCAATGCTGAGGGAGAAGTTTTGCTTCCATTTGTTGCTTACAAATCAGCACATCTATGGTCTACATGGACAGAAAATGGACCCACTGGCTGCCTTTACTCACATAGTCCTAGTGGATGGTTTGACAGTAATACATGTAGCGAGTGGTTCACCAAGTTGATGCTACCAAGACTGAAAAAGCTTGAAGGAAAGAAATTGGTAATCTGTGACAATTTGTCCTCACATTTGACAACTTATGTTCTACAGCTCTGTGGTGAGAATAACATTTCGTTCATCTGTCTACCAGCAAACAGTACTCACATTACACAGCCTTTGGACGCTTCTTTCTTTGGGCCCATGAAAGTGGCCTGGAGACAGGACCTTACTGAGTGGAAAAGGTTTCAAAGACACTGTCTTGCAGAAGCAGCATTTCCCATTTCTGTTAAAGAGATTAATGGATATAGATGGCAAGAACTCAGCAAAGAACCTAATGGCATGTTTCCAAAAGTGCAGCATTTATCCAATCAATGTTGATGAAATTCTTTGCCGTCTTCCATCATGAACTTGTGACAAAGATGCGGTACAAGACTCTTTCATTGAAGCCCTTGTGAATGGACTACTGGTGTTGCCAGTAACAGAGGAAGAAAGGAGCTTTCAGTCACACCTGGTAAAAGTGTGACAGTAATGCAGAAAAAGGTTTTGAAGAAATACAGAAGAAGTCACAAAAATCAAGATAGTAGTTCAGGAGAAGATTCTGATGCCATCTCTCTCAGAGATTCTTCTGAAGATGAGGATTATCTGAGATCTCAAGTCAGGTCACCATCACCTGTAGAGTTTGAAGTGGATGAAACCCAGTTACTAACCCAGCCGAAGAAGAAAAGTCCAGAATTTGATGAAGTTGTGCACACTGTGGGCCAGTATGTGAGCTTCAAATATGAGGGGGAATATTTTCCTGGATTAATTACTGATGTAAGCGCTGACGGAGCTACAATAAGTTCAATGCAAAAGTCTAAGAAATCATGGAAGTGGCCAATGCCGAAAGATGAAATGAAGTATGACTTTGATGAAATAATTTGCATCATTCAGCCTTCACAACAGATAAGCAAACATGGCTTATTCTGCATACCACAGCTTGAAGGATATTGGACTTATTAACTCACAATATAGGCTACATTTTGTGTTAAATCTTTAATTTGTTAAACTATTTTGGTAATAAAATTTGTTTCTGCTAAAGAGATTGTTATTTTTTCTTAATTCTGGTAGTCAATCATTGCTCCAGTACTCTGTAGTCCTTATTTTGTTAGTAATTGCTTTATTCCTTTTCATTCCTATGGTCAAACATAACTCCAGACCTCTGTAATCATCATTTTTAACAAAATTTAGACATCCAGTGCGAGGTACCCCAGGGCAAGGAAACTTTGCACCCCTTTTTTAAAAAACAATAAAAAATAGAAATAAAAGGTTATTTTAAGAGATATAAATATAGATTACTTTGTAAAAGACTGTTGTAACTAATCAAATCATTTTGACAAACAAAAACATTAAGGAACCCCTGTTTTTAAACTATTTTCTTAAAAAATGTGTAAAAAGAGGAGCAAAGTAACCTCAAATGACGGTATGTGCTTTTCAGATTGCATAGATTCCTAGAGTATTGTGCAAATGTAACTTCCGTTTCATAATTTAATTATTAAAGGAATTTTTTTGTAACTAATTCTTTTTTAATCTGTACCATTTACTGTGTTTCTATGTAATATGTTCAGTATATCATAATCAAAATTTGGTTCATATTCTATAATTGGGTCAACTGAAGAACGGGATACCTCCTGCCAGCTTTGGACAATGATGTCATATCTTAAGAATCTGTCATAACTTTTTACAGTACCAACTGATCCATTTACTTTCACCCATCCACCTACCGGGCACCATGTTTTAATTACAAAAAACTAATCATTTGATATATAGATCATTTGCAATGAATATCATATTACAGTGTTGTGAAAATTTAAAATGTCATCTATGGCACCATTTGTCAAAGCTGATTAGTTGTATCGCGATCTTCAGTAATGCCCTGCAATTATTATTTGGAAGCCTTCCTCTTTACAGTTTTTTCCTCTATACAGTGTTCAGAATTTGTGGTCCCTTGAAAAACATTATATAGAGGTTTCACTGTATCACTGGAACAACGTCACATACAGAAAAAAACGAAATATTCGACACAGTACTGAAAAGGAAAATCAAGAAGACTTTCTCATTATATGTGACTCACTACTAAAAAATGTTGATGTGCCAAATTCGAGACTTGACGTTCGTCCTAGTATCAGGATCCATCAATTAAATAATCACTTAATCAATATTTGAAATTCAAATCAGGGATCTTCAGGCAAAGCCACAAGAATCTGCAAAGGTGTTTACATTCATGTAGGAACAAATTCACTACACAGCACCACCGAGGAAGAAATTGTCAGTGAAACTAGAAACATAATCTTATCAGCAAGAAACTTATACAGGTCTTCATGGCTTGTAATCAGCAGAATAATCTACAGATAAAGTACCTGTTAGAAGTCTTGCTGAGGACAATTCTGAACCTAATCAACCCCATGAACTTGAAATCAAGGATATTTTGCACCTCATCAGAGAATGTAAAAACAAAAAATCCACTGGGCAGGATGAAATTTCTCTATTTTTACTTACATTTTGCTAAAATAATCTAGCATATCCTTTGGTGCATCTAATAAATAGTGTCTTAAAAGAAGGAGTGTTCCCTGACATACTAAAATTAGCCATTGTTAAACCTCTCTACAAAAAAAAAGATGATAAACAACTAGTAGAAAATTACAGACCACTCACTTAAACTTCCGTTTGCAGCAAGTTAATTGAAAAAATAATTCTGAAATATATGTTACAGCTAACAGATCCACTTTGGATCACTTATTCACATTGAGACAAATAAATGAGAAGGCATGGGAATTTAATGTAGATATCCATATTCTATTTATAGACTTCAAGAAGGCCTATGATAGCATACACCGACAGACACTCTTAAACACCATGAAAGAATTTGAAATACCATTAAAATTAATCAAATTAGTTAAAATGTGTTTGGAAGAAACCATATGCAAAGTTAAGACACCTGCAGGAGAGACTGAAAATTTTAAGGTGTACACTGGACTGAGACAAGGGGATGCCATCTCACCTATTCTATTTAATATTATCTTAGAAAAGATTGATAGAGAATTCACCAAAACTAATCCACAAGGGATCCAACTGCAGGGACAGAACATTACTAGACTTGCTTATGCAGATGATGTAGCCTTAATAAGCACTTCAAAAGCTGAATTAATCAGGATGATGCAAAATTATTACAAAATAGCTGAGAAAGCTGGACTTCATGTGAATGAAGAAAAGACAGAATATCTAGTCATAAGTAAAAAACTCCAAAAGAATACACCACTGACCGTAAATGGTCTCACTTTCAAGGCAGTTGACCACTTCAAGTACTTAGGGAGTCTTTTTAGCAGAGACAATAGAGCAGAAATAGAAATAGACGCCCGTCTAGCAGCAGCTAATAGAACTTTTTACAGCTGTATCAAAATTTTAAGGATGAGATCACTTAGTACTGAATTCAAAATCCGTTTTTATCAGTCAACTATTGTACCAGTAGCATTATATGGATGTGAAGCTATTACATTCAGGAAAAAAGATGAAGAAAAACTGTTGATATTTGAAAGAAAAATACTAAGAAAAATATTTGGACCAATCTTCGATGAAAATGTCATGGAGTGGAGGATAAGGAAAAATGAAGAACTACGGGAGCTGTACAAACATAGTACCATTGTGGATATGTTAAAGAAAAGAAGACTGAACTGGGCTGGTCATGTAGCAAGGATGCCGGAGAACAGACTACCCAAAATAGCATCCACTAAGAAATTAGAAGGAAAGAGAAGAAGAGGAAGACCTCGAATTAGGTGGATGGAGAATATCCGGGAAGATGCAGCTAGGATGGGCATCAACTCTGATTGGACAACAATTTCCCTGGATAGAAATAATTGGAAGAGGCTCGTAGAGCAGGTGTATGGTCGATAAGGCCTTAGCCACGTGTAAAGTAAAGTAAAGTAAAGTAAGTAATGTTACAGCATTATAATAAGCACAACAGCCTGGGAGATTTTTAGCATGGCTTCAGAAGTGGTCGTAGCACCTTGACTGCAACACCTCAGTTTATGCTGAAAGCTCTTGACAAACTGATAAAGGCATGCAAGTAGCTGGAGTTTTCCTAGACTTATCAGAGGCTTTCAATAGGGTTGATCATAAGGTACTTCCATCAAAACTGACCAGACATGGCATAAGTGGAAACCTATTGCGCCTCATCACATCATATTTAAAAACAGAAGACAGTGTACCTCAATCTCACACAATAATGGAGAAGCATTAAAAAATTATACATCAAGGGTCAGGAATATTAAATTTGGTGCACCTCGGGGATTTAAGAAACAGAAGACAGTGTACCTCAATCTCACACAATAATGGAGAAACATTAAAAAGTTATACATCAAGGGTCAGGAATATTAAATTTGGTGCACCTCAGGGATCGATAACTAGTTCCTTCCTTTTTATATGTTACGTTAATGAGTTCCCAAAGATAGTAAAAAATACCTTCATTACAATGTATGCAGATGACACTTCAGGCCTTTGTTGGGGAAACGATATTCTTAATCTCAGCATAGAGGTAAAAAAAATTATGGATACTGCAAAGGAAAACTTTGAAAATGACAATCTAAAAGTCAACTTAAAAAAAAGTAATCCCCTTCAATGTTGGTGATTTGCAAACTTGTATTGATTCTCAAGATAGTAATACTTTAGGGAAAAATCTGCAGTGAGTGTAAATTCCTAGGTATATGCATAGATAGCAAACTACTATGGACACAACAAATTGACAATGTATGTGCAAGGCTATCATCTAGCTAAGGGGTCGGCAGCATGCCAATCGCGATCTACTGGTAGATCGCGAGTGCTTATTTGGTAGATCGCGTGAGTACTGAGAGCGCAAAAGAAAAATTGTTGAATAAAATTGTCAGTTGTTTTCCGCAGCAGTAAAAATGCGTGCTCGTTCGACACAAGTTGTTTTGTTTGTTAATAACAGCGTAGAACTGGTACCAACATTTACCTTGAACCTCTAAAACTTTTTGCCACATTAGTTAAATCAGCTGCCACCTGCGCGCCACTCGTTGCTGCACTGTTTCACTCATCTTTGTGAAATGTGTTCGATACGTGTCAGGAGAAGGCGGTGAGTTTTGTGCCATGTACTACCAACTTCTGCGATACAATAGAGTGTGGAAACGACATAGGTAGAACTTTTTTGTACTGTCAGTACTCAGCACTGAGCATGTGTAGTTGCATACCTTGTAGACACTTTTCGGTAACGTACGAGTAGTGCAGCGACTTCACACATAATGAGTTGAGTATCAAAAAACGTAAAATTTATAATTTTCATTCCAAATGGGAACATGAATTTTTCGTAACAGAAAGAAATGGCACGTGCATTTGTTTACTGTGTGACGTTAAGATTGCATTTGTTTTTCGTAACAGAAAGAAATGGCACATGCATTTGTTTATTGTGCAACACTAAGACTGCATTTGTGAAAAAGACAAATGTCGAGAGACATTTCAAAACTGTGCACTCACCTGTTAACACCGAGTTTCCTGTAAACTCCGAACTGAGAAAAGAGAAAATCAAGAAACTTAAAAATCAATTAAGTGTTCAACAAAACATGTTTATGGAACCAGTAGACAAAAGTGGTACCTGCCACTTTTGCTTCTTATGGTGTTTTGAAGTATTGGCGAAAAGGAAGAAATCCTTCAAAGATGGTGAATTCATAAAAGAAGCAGTTCGATAAGCTGCAGCCGAGTTGTTTCATAATTTCAAGAACAAGTCTGAAATAGTTGCTTCCATCGAATCCCTTCAACTTTCATCAAGATCGGTCACAAGGAGAGTTGTAAATATGTCTAACGATTTTTCTCTAGACTGAAAACAGATTTGGATGAGTGTTGTTATTTTTCAATGCAAGTAGATGAGTCCACTGATGCAGCAGGTACTGCTCAGTTGCCAGTTTTTGTAAGGATGGTTTTTAATAACTTTACTGTCAAGGAAGAGCTTTCGAAAGTAATTTCTTTGAAAGGCCATACAAAAGGAGAAGATATATTTTTGCCATGAAGCAACTCATTCTATCGGAGAAAATACCTATCCACAAGCTTGTAAGCATTACCACAGATGGAGCCCCAGCCTTGAGAGGTTCTAAAAGTGGTCTTATTGCTCTGTGCCAAAGAGATGAAAGTTTTACACCGTTTTTAACTTATCACAGTATTTTACATCAGCAGTCTCTGTGTGGAAAGTTTTTAAATTTGAATGAAACTATGAATACTGTTGAGAAAAGATAGTCAACAAAATTAGGTCTCACTCTCTTCAAAGAAGAAGACTTTTCAAAGATTTGGCAAGTCAACTAGAACTACAGTATGGAGATTTATAGCTTCACACTGAACTGCGTTGGCTCAGCAAGGGAAAAGTGCTGCAATGTTTCCACAAGCTTTTACCAGCAATCAAACTGTTCTGGCAAGAACAAGATGAGAATAGTCTGTCAGCTTGTATTGAAGATCATCTCTGGCTTATGAATTTTGCGTTCTTAATTGACCTAACAGAAAAGATTGATGAGCTGAATTTGAAATTTCAAGGCAATGACAAAGATATTGCTGATATACCTTAAGTAAATTCTTTTACTGAAAAATTATTTTTGTGGGAGTGCTGCCTTTAAGAGGGGTGAATTAAGACAGTTTCCAACTCTGAAGACACAAATACAAGAAAGTGAGATACCTTACAATAGTGAATGTCATGCAATAATGATCTCCAATTTGAAGAATGATTTCAGTGATCGGTTTTCAGACTTCAATAATATTTAAGTGGTAACCCAGTTTGTATCTTTCCCTTGGGCTAACATTAAACTATTGAATATATCTTCTTCCATTGCAAAAGTTTTTGACATAGCTAGGGCTGCTCTTGAACTTGAAATAATATCATTAAAAATGATTTGTTTCTCAAAAAGTGTTGCAGAACCCAAAACCTGTTGGCCTCTTAATTCCTCAGGAGAAATACTCTATCTTATATAATGTTGCTCTTAGAATAAAGGCCTTGTTTGCTTCTACCTACCTGTGTGAATCACCATTTTCAAATATGAACCTTATTAAAAATAAACACAGAACAAGGTTGACTGATGAACATCTGTACTTGTGTATTCAACTAAGTGTAACAAGTTATACACCAAATATGAAGGACATTGTTGACAAAACAGCTACTCAGATTTCACATTAAATGTAAAATAATTCCTGTGTTATTAATGTAAGAATATACTTGAGAATATTACGAAATAAAATTATTATGTATCCAGTAAATAGTGAAGATTTAAAACTTTTATTTTAAATAGTTGTTTTACAGTAACGGTATCCAAAAATTAAAAATGTAGCAATTGAATTTTTAAAATTAGATCAGTTTGATATGTTGGCATGGAATAGTACACTGTGAAGGCTTTGTGGTTGCCTATCCCTGATCTAGCCTGTATGTTTTAAGAAGAATAGCTCCATACATCAATACCCAAACAATGAGGATGATGTATTTTGGTTTAATACATCCATTTCTAGCATATGGCCTTACACTGTGGGGTGGGGCTTCCAAAACTCACGTAGATCAAGTATTTAAACTCCAGAAAAGAGCCTTGAGAATATTAGGCAAAAAAGATGCTAGAACATCATGTAAGGGATTGTTTATAGATTTTAAAATTCTGACTATCTATTCTATGTACATGTTTGAAACAATAGTATTAACTACAGAAGATAAGAAATAAACATGCCATAATGCAGAAATTCATGATCACAATACTAGACAAGTACAAAATTTCCATATGATAAACAGAAGACGGAAAAAAAAACAGCAAACAGTCCATATATTAACGGAGCAAAATATTTCAATGCACTGCCAAATGAACTGAAGGTAATAACTGGAGAGACATTCAAAAAACATCTAAAACCGTGGCTCTATGAGCAGTGCTTCTATAGCCTACTGTAGAAACTAAAATCTAAAGTATTATTATGTCAAATAATTTGGACTACATTCTTAAGTTCCTATTATAAATTAAATTTAGATTGTATACTGTTGTATTGTACTACCAATTGCTATGCATGTAATTACATGTTTCGCGCAAATATATTACAAAATTACATCTATTCTAGAGAGAGAGATATGAAGAAACTTCTAGTGAAGAGATATATGTTCTCACTGGGATCCTTACATTGATTGGCTTGAAGGGTGGAAGTAAAACAACTGTTGAAGAACTTTGGGGTAAAGATGGCACTGGTATGAAGATCCTTAGAGCTTGCATGTCATACAGGCGGTTCTTATTTCTCCTCAGAAGCGTGAGATTTGACAACAAATTGAAAAGAACACAATGACACAAGAGAGACAAATTAACAGCAATCAGGTCATATTTAGATAAATTTGTCACCAATTGTAAGGAATGCTATAGTTTGGGAGAGTTTGTAACCATAGATGAGATGCTGACACCTTTTAGAGGGAAATGTTCATTTCTTCAGTACATACCGAATAAACGAGCAAAGTACGACTTGAAATTCTTTACTATCTGCGATGCCAGAACATTCTTTACAGCCTCTGTTGAGCTGTGCTGTGGAACACAACCAGATGGCCCTGTCAAATAAACCATACGATATTGTGCATCATCTGGCAGAACCTTTGCTGGGATCAAATCGGAATATTACTTTTGATAATTAGTACAGTAGTTATCCATTGGCAGTCTCACTTTACCAGAGAAACATCACATGCATTGGAACTCTGAGGAAAAATAAAACGAAAATCCCTCTGGAATTCTACCTCCAGGAACATTGGGTCTTCACTGTTTGGATACCAGAAAGATATCACACTGGTGTCATATGTGCCCAAAAGAAACAAATGCATTGTTTTGCTTAGCACCATGCATTTTGAAGGCACAGTTGATGAGAATACTAGTAAACCACACATTATCACAGACTACAACATGACAAAAGGAGGGGTTGACACAGTTGACCAAATGTGCAGTAAATATTCTGTTGCATGAGCAATGGGAAAAGACAGTTCAATGAAAGCCAGCTTCAGTGTTTCACAGTACAATATGTGTGAGTATGACAACCACAACCCGGGGGTATTAGTACCCCGATCATTCATTGATGGACTGACTCAAAACTCTTTCAGACTTTTAAAACCCCTAGCAATAACAGACTCCCAAGAACCTTAGCACATGGAGAGAAATGTACTATAAACAAAGTTAAGATAAACGATATAAAAAAATTGGAACAGTACATCCCAGAGGAGCACAAAAACTTTTATATTGATTTATTCACTTGGCCTACAACAGCTGAAGAAGATGAAAAATCATGAAACCTACAGAAAATGTTGCAACAATGCTTATCTGTATTGATGATTACATTAAAATACTATTTGTAATTTGTCTTTATCAACAAATTTCTTCAAAATTCTGTAGTTGTACTATTATTTATTTTAATTTGGTTTGAAAAGGTCATGAGTCAAAGATAAAAAAATAATTTCAATAATATGAAAATAAAAATTGATGATTTGAAGATTTAGATTTAATGGTTTCCAGGTACACCAGAGTATAAAAATCCAAAACCTTCATATCTTCTACCATTGAAGCATAAAACAGTTTTCTTTGAATATCTCAAAATCATGTTTTATGGACTTACGACCTTTTCATAATAACCGACTCAATTAAGTGTTTAACAGTGTTCCACCAAAGCATTCAGTGTATCAAAAACAAAGTGCAGCAGCTTGAAGTCGATTTGCAAACCATAAATAGCTCTGTTATATGCATCGCTGAGCACTGGTGCAAGCAAAGTGAAATTGCCTATGTAACTTTATCCTCATATACACCAGCATCTTTTTATTGTAGAGTTTAAATTAAAGGGTGAGGGTCATGTATTTATATTAAGAATGAACTCCAATATAAGGTAAGAAGTAACATTATCTCTCTTGGTGAGGAAAAACACTTTGACGTGTCAGCAATAGAGCTATCATCTCAAAATGTTTCCAAAATACTTATCATATTATGTGTATATTGTCCTCCTAGTGGTGATTTTGACAAATTCTGCACAAAACTAATACAGAGTCTAGATCAGGCATCAAACATTAAAAGTAACATCCTGCTATGTGGAGATCCTAATATAAATCTTGATTGAGAAGTCGGACGAGCTCGAACAATATCAGAGATGCAATAATCTCAGACTGTTCAACATTCCAGAGAGCAGCAGAGAGAACACAGATGAACAAGTGATAAACCTTGCCCAAGAAAAGCTAGGCATGCAGGTGACTCTCAGTGACATTAACAGAAGTCATAGAGTGGCTCGTAGGTTGCCAGTTTCTACAAAACCAAGACCTATTATAGTGAAATTTGTGTCCTATACGAAAATATTTGAAATCTTCAGAGCAAATAAGAATCTCGTGAAGTCGGGTCTAACAGTATGTGATGATCTAACCTCTGAAAGACTAAACATTTTGAACAGCGAGATTTCGAAATCTGGGCTACAGAACCTATGGACAAATAATTGCAGGATAATTGTTAACACCAAAATGGAAAGAGAACAATTTGCAGTGTTATTGAACTCGAAAGCCTGTGCTTTAGAAGCTAAATCATGCCAAATCTTGCTGCCACTAATCTGTGTGTTTACACTGTTTCCATTGTCAACCATAACTTAACTAATGTAGTATCAACTTTTTCGTTTCCCTACATAACTATTTTTATCTCTAATTGTTTTCTCATGTAATTTTGTTATTATTTGTATTATCAACTTTCGTTTCTCTACATAACTGTTTTTATCTCTAATTGCTTTCTCATGTAATCTTGTTAATTATTATGTAATATAGTCTTTCTTTCACTTTTATTAGCAACCCACTATCATATTTTAGCTGTTATCCTCACAAGTGCCATTAATATCACACTCTGTCCTTGTCTTGAAAACCGTTACATGCAGATTATGCCTGTTGTGTTTAGCGTGATTCTTTCCCTTGCCAGCACATGGCTACTTTCAGGACCATTGCAAACCTCGCTCACCGTGGCCACAGGTCCCATCGCCTTCCCGGGGACCTAGCGCCCCCCCCCCCCGCATTCCCGGCTGCTATTCCTGCAGAGAACTGGGAGAAATCTCCACCCCCCCCCCCTCCTCCTCACGCCTTCCGCATTCCTCATGCCAGACACCCTTGCCAGCACTAACCATGACCCGCAACCATCCATCAGCAGCCTCCTTGGGCAATCAACACCCGAACGCACCAAGCTGCATATTGCACATGCAAATGTCCAGTCTCTGCCAGCTCACTTCGACGAGTTCAAATATATATTTCAAACTACTGATATACACATAATACTTTCGTCAGAGACTTGGCTCAAACCAAGTATTCCCACAACTTCCGTAACCTAGATGGCTATATCTTTCTCAGGCATGACAGATGTAACAGATGAGGGGGTGGAGTAGGGGTGTACATATGCTCTGATTTATCACCTACTGCGCTACATACATCCGACAATAATGTAGATAAACAAGAGGAATACATGCTCATAGAGATCAAATCCCTTAACAGAAAGTGCTTAATGTGTGTCCTTTAAAAACCGCTTAAAGTAGGTGGGTTCACAAGCTTCAAAGGTGCCCTCTCAAGTCTCGAATCATCATATGAACATGTAATTATAGCAGATGACACTAACATTAATTTTCTGAGCAATAGTCCTTCCAGTGGGAAATTTAAGAGGATGCTTTCTTCCTCAAATATGACGCAACTTCAGCTGGCACCTACTCATCACACGACTACATCACACTTTCATAGATATATTCGCAAATAAATCTCCAAACAGAATAATCCACACCTTTCAAATATCTGCCCATGACATTATTTTCATGAAATATTCACTACAATGTCCTAGGAAAAAACAATAACTGTCTACATAACGAGACTTCAAACGCATAAATTTGCCTGAACTCAAAACTGAGGCACAAGAATTAGTTTGGAGGATGAACTCTACTCCCCTCATGGACATAAACAAAAAAATTGAGGGACGGTGTGTTGGGGCTTATGTGCGCTCAACATCGAGGTCATCAGCGCCCTGACACACATTAAAAGGAACGAATGTGGACAGACCTAATAAAACTGAAGCACTCACTCAAAGAAAGCAGGAAAAGGAGGAAAATGCTGCACAAGAAAGTAAAACCTAAGGAAAGGGAAAACATAGCAACAAGAACTTGGGATTCACTAACAAAATTACTCAACTATATGACAAATATGCTCCATTAAACAGCAGAAAAGTAAGAAAGGAAACCTGCACCTTGGCTGGCTGATGAACTAAAACAGCTTATGAATCTCAGAGACACATCGAGCATACGAGATACACCCTACACCTGAAAATTATACTGTATACAAGCAGAAACGGAACATAGTCAGTCAAGCGGTGAGAAACACTAAGCTCAGGCATGCCTGTACATTAACTGACAATAGATGTAGACTGACTATCCTGTGGGTGAAAGAAAAAAAAAAAAGAGGGAATCTCTGATTACATCATTGGGATAAACGACTGTAGCAAAAAAAAATTCTATCTACAGCATGTCACTTACAATACTGTCAAGAAAGCCATCATATGGATCAGATCAGCATCTACTGGACATGATGGCATCACTATCCAGATGGTAAAACTTATTATTGATCCACTACTGTCCTCTTAACAGACATTTTCAATGATTCCTTAATCACAAGTGTTTTCCCTGGGGCCTGGAAACTGGGACAAATTAAGCCACTGCCTAAAAAGGAGATTGCCACAGCACCCTCTGACTGTCGTCCCATCAGCATTCTTCCTGCACTATCAAAAGCCGTAGAATATGTAGTCCATGACCAGCTCACCAACTACCTAACTACTAACAACCTACTAGACGAATACCAATCAAGTTTCCTTAAACATCGAAGCACAACATCTGCATTGATAAAGGTGACAGATGACCTAAAACTTGCCATGGACAGAAAAGAAGTGACTATCATTTCCTTCTTAGATTTCAGCAAGTATTTGATACTGTCGACTTCGACATCTTACTTGCCAAACTTAGCGGTCTAAATTTCTCACCAAGTGCAGTGCAATGGTTTCGCTCATATATGACGTCTTGTCAGCAACGTGTCTTGTCTGGGAATATAAAATCACAATAGCGGCAGGTAGTGTTAGGCATTCCCCAAGGCTCAGAATTATGTCCTATACTCTTCTCTCCATATGTCAATGATGTGTCATTGGTTCTGACCTATTGCAATTATCACATGTATGCTGATGACCTTCAGTTGTATCTAACAAGGAGACATGAGGTCGGGGATTTGTCTGAAATTTTGTGTGGTGATGAGATGAGGACCCCTGACACCTGACGTGGTTAAAATATTAGGACACACTACTCGAAAAATCCCGAGAAAAATCAATCCAAAGTTTCTTAGGTGCCTTATGTTAGTCCAGTGCCTAGCCGCCATCTGGCCTAGATGGTTAGGGCTCGGACTCTACGCCAGAGGTCTCAGGTTCGATTCCTCCTCCGGCACTTTTTTTCCTTCTGTTTCATTTTCTTTTGTTATTCCACCAATTATTCAAAACCTACATTATTTTTAAAACATTATTTTAGCTCAATAATGTAAAGTTTTTCATTCACTGAAAAATATTCGTGTTCATTGTTCTATTTCTTTTTATGGGGTTTCAAGGTTTAAAGGGGCTTTGTAAGGGTCCCCTTGGGATTATAACGGTCATCTGCACATAGGAATGTGCGCGAGCCGTGAGAAGTAAACGGCAGTTTGTTTTTCGATTTCGTCGTGAACAGACGTGCCTGTTTCAAATTTCAACGTGTTATTCCGATCCAAGGTTATACATGTCGACTGAAGAAGTTGCTGGCTCATCTGGAATAGGAGAAGAAATTCCTGAAGAATCCATTCATAGTGATCTATCAAAATTACGACTGAAGGATGCAGTGGTGTATTATGAAAAGCTGTTGTCGGAAAATAAATTAATTGCATCGACATCCTCGGAAGAAATCTCCCGCAATGCTATGTTATTGGCCGGAGAACTTTATAATAATACACTGGAGCTTTTGGGTGAAAAAACAGTAACTGAAGAGGAATTAATTCACGCTCATGAGGATTGCGAAGAATGTGTTCCTGGCTGCCAGGGCTGATGGGGTTGAGATTGATCCCCTCTCCGAAGATGAGGTGGCTGCGCAGTTGCAGGCACTTGACACCAAGAGGGCTGGAGGCACTGAGGGCATCACCAACCATCTACTGAAGAACCTGCCGACAGGGGCACACCCACTCCTGGCTGTCATCTTCAACTACGTCCTTCACACTGGGGTCTACCCCTCCCAGTGGAAACTTGTGGAGGTGGTGGATATTCCAAAGATGTACATGAACCCATGCCATGCTGCCAGTTACTCCCTTCACTCTCCAAGGTGTTTGAGCATCTGTATGCCAAGCAGCTGCTATGTCATGTGAAGGTTGAGGGCACCATCCCGGATGAGCAGTTCAGATTTAGGGGTGGTCATTCCACCTTCCACCACCACATGTGGCTGGTGGAAGAGGGCATGTGTGCTCTGGAGACTTCGTAATTCCTCTAGGCATTGTTCCTAGACGTCTCCAGTGCCCCTGACTCCTTGTGACATGACAGCCTCATTTACAAACTCTTTGTGCATGGGGTCCTGATTTCGCACAGAGTCCTCCTCCGCTTCTACCTGACAGACAGGACATTCCATGTCTGGCTGGATGATAGCTCATCGACACACTGTCTGATACATGCTGGAGTGCCTTGGCCCTCTGCTGTACTCCCTCTTCACCAAGGGCGGTGAAACTGGCTCTCTATGCAGATGACACTGCGCTCTTTGTGTGAAGCATGAAAGTGGTGGAGATGAGATGACTTCTCCAGTGTGGCTGTGAGGCCCTGAGCACATGGCCAACCAAGTAGCGGCTCAAACAAAATGCTGCAAAAAGCCAGGCAATAGTCTTCACATGGAGACTACTGCCACCTGATCTGCCGCCAGTCACCAAAATGGGAGGCCCCATTCCCTGGAGTAAAACTGGCAGATATCTCGAAATCACCCTCGATGAAAGGCTCATTTGGTGGCCGCATGTCCAGGATGTCAGGAGAAGAGTGATAGGGAACCTATGTGCCCTGTACCCTCTGCTCAACTCGTTGTCAGCATTGCCTCCCCGCCACGGCATTGCCCTTTACTTGGCACTGGTCCACCCAGTGCTGGAGTATACAACTGTGGTCTGGGGCTGACACCCATGTCAGTGTGTTGCAGAGGGTGCAGAACTGGGCACTGAAGCTTGGTCTGCACATGTTGTGGCTATACTCTACACTTGCCTTCATGAGCAGTCCAGCATTCCGTTACTATGGGATAGATTTCAATAGTCTGCCTGGCTGTCCTACGCGAGGACCGAACGATCCCACAACCAGCTCATCAGGGATCTGGGCCATCAAATCCACCACAGGCCAACCACACACTGGCATGACCTGTTGTGGAACTAACAACCAGTAACAGAGTCAGATTGCCACCAACAGCATCCCATCAGACTGATTCCAAACATTAGGGCACCATACCAACAACATAGGAATGGCAGGAATAGCATTCCACATTTAACTTGCACCAACACGAGCCAGGGTAGGCTCATTTGGAACAGCAGCAATGTTTCATATCAGTTATCAGCAAGAACAGGTAAGCTTTTCTCACCTGATGATGGTGGCCAGGTGGACCGCAGAAATATTGTGTGAAGATGACAGTTTGATCCGGCTAAAGATGTGACAAGAATTTGATCTGTTAATACGCTGGGAAAACCTATGTAGTCACAGCCCCATCGCTCTATCAATTGTAGAAAGTTCAAGTCCAATTGGCCTAAGAAATATTTTAAACCATCATAAAAGTATGCTAAAAGCATTCTCCACTACACATCTAGCTCTTTATGGTCTGTAATGAAATACTTTTTCTGCACTTGATAACCCAGTTCTGCTGTAAGAATTTTTCGCAAGGGAAAGGCATCATCATCGCCGCAAAGGAAAGGGGTCATCACCTAGAATCACAGATTTTTCTGGTATTTCAAGCAGACTATTTGGCATGGCTATACTGAGTGCAGTCATGGAAAATGGCATTGTCACTAGCATGCCCATTTCCACCCACATCTAAATATTGGAAACAGTAATCTCCATTACCAATGCAAATAAAATAACAAAAAATGTTCCCTTATAGCTGAAAGATATAGAACAACTACACAGTGGACACGTTATTTGGACTTGTTTCCCACCACTTGTTCCACAGCATCATGGGAAGTTCCACCAATGCTGGAAACTATTTGAAATTTGAATCCATTCATCTGTTTTGCTTGGAACCCAGAAATAATAACAACAACAATCATGATAATAATAATAATAATAATAAATAATAATAATAATAATTTGTTTCAGGAAATGAATCAATTGACATGGGATTCCCTGGAATACGATGAATATGAACGTTGTAGTAATGATTCGCAATGGGAAACGTCTCTTGAAGCAGCAACTACCTCAAGTAAGAGATCACCAGAAAAAATGAAGCTCCAGCAATACCAAACACTGAAAATAAAATCACTATCATTTGATGAATCATTACAGAAGTTCAGTAATATTGTTGACAAGGGTTAAAACGAAGACACATTTGACCAGTTTGGAAAATGTGTAGCAGTGGAATTGAGGCAACTTTTGCAGCATTTCGCAATTAAACTCCAGTTTGAAATCCAGAAATCAATTATGGATGCCAAACTTTTCGAGTTAAAAGAAAAAGAATGCAGTGAGAATATTCCTGTGTACATTCTATCCTCTCCCTCAAATGATGCAACTCGAGCACATACGCCAAATGTCGACTATTTTCAATGACACCTTCAGCCCAGTTATCACAAACCTTAATTTCAGTTTTTTTTCCCCTTCTTTTTTTTGCATTCCTCTTGCTTGCTGTAAAAATGTAATTTCGAAAAAAAAGAGCAATTGTATTTGGATATTGTTCCTGACAGACTTTTTGAAAATAAATAAATTTGCCTGTACATCTGGTTTTAAAACCTCTGCCATTGCATCCAGGACTTGTGGAACGAACTTGGAGATAGACTTGCAGACAAACAACACATGTGCAATGCCAACTGGACACACCATGCATGCGGTATGTGGCATCTTAAATACGTGAGCTCAGTGCCTTTCCTGTCAGTATTCACCTACAGACCGCCACAAGACTGCGCCAAAATACCATGGCAGCACGTTGCAGACATCCATCCAGCAGTTCCCCCAAAATTTTATGGATCAAACTGTATGCCGGGAAAGTTATAAATCTCACATATTTTGGACTTGTGTACCTTTTTAGCATTATTTAGTACTACATTATGAGGAGGAACAATTTATACACATGAACAGAGTCTATGTGTTACAGAAGAAAGCTCTGAGAATAGTAGCTGAAGTCAGAGAGACTGCTGAGCACAACCTGCTCAGTTTTGATAGCTGCTTCACAATCCATGCCACCTAGATCCTTCCCCCAAACATCAAATTTTCTGAAATATGTAGATGAGTGTTATCCTTGCAACACATCATTGTTTCTGGCCCAATCACCACTAACCCCCTGCAACCACGCACTCTTTTCCGTAACCTCCCCTCAATCCACTCCTCTACGTCAAAGTGCCAATGCATTGCCTTCCTACCCCATCAACCTGCTGCCTCTCCCACCCATATTCTTGTCTCGTACACCTGCTGTCTCCTTCCAAACCATCAGACACCCTTCCCCAAGCTTCTTACCCTCTCCCCACCTCCTTTCACCTCTCATCAACTCCACCCACCACCACCCCTCACACCACTCTACTGACCAAAGTGGAGTCCCAGTATTGCAGTTTCAGCCACCATAATGCTGTACATATATATGTACATATATATGTACATATATATGTGTGTGTGTGTGTGTGTGTGTGTGTGTGTGTGTGTGTGTGTGTGTGTGTGTGTGTGTGTGTGTGTGCGCGCGCGGTCCTGCTTGCTCGAAAAAGGATTTGTCCGAAAGCTAGTGAACTATACAGTCTTGTTTGTGTGCCTCCATATAAGTCAAGCCTCCACTATCTGTTGAAATGTTACCCTTACTCCTAAATTATTTACATTCTGCCAGAACTTTCCGTGCCTTATTTATTAAGATTTCTAATGAGGTTGATTAAGGCAATTTTTGGTGGGGTTTTACAGAGGTTTCCTTGAATACTAGTGTAAATGCTACAGTCGAGACACATCCCACTAAGAAAGCAAGAAATACAGATTCATTTACTAACTCTGCTATCGAAGACAGCAACTAAGAGAAATAACGAACAGGAAACTGAAGATGAAACATGTCGGAATTAAGAATAAACACAATCCCATATATGACATACATGAAGTAAGTTGACTGAAGGCATCAAAGAGTACTAAATTCTCCGTACATCCACCATCTCCCCTCAGAAAAGGAAGGAAAGGGGAAAAAAGCTTATGGGATGTCATCACCACCATAGGTGTTGTAAAAGTTGTTTTTAAAATGTCAAACTCAAAAGTATGGACTGTTACTTGCTACTTCACCACACTATTTTAGAAAATAATTTGCAAACCAGGCACTGCAACACGCCATGTGTGTTAACAATACACAAACATCCTAAAGATACTGAAAACTTTTAAAAGTTTTGTGACATTTTGAGTAATCACTTCATTGGGAGAGAGCTCCCAATTGGGAGAGAGCTGGGGTGCAATGTAGACTAGCCTCCCCGTGGTGCACCCTGGGCAACGTGATTTTTTATCACGGCTAAATAGTCTACAAATCTGGCTGCTGGACCTGTGAGGATTTCCCAGCTTTACAGAATCAGCACAGACATGAATGCGAATACCCGAAACAACGGTTCCTCTCAGAACCCGTTGACCAAGGACATTGGAGATGTCCTTAAAATCCTACAACTCAACGTAGAAGGAATGAGTAGAGCTAAATCTGACTACCTAATTAAAGTCCTGGACAACAATTCAGCGGATGCTGTCTTGCTCCAGGAAACAGATTGCGCCGACGAAAAGCAGTTGAAAAATAGATGCAAACTTCCAGGCTATTCCCTTGCTGCAGCAACTTACCACGCTTTTTAACTATGGCACTGCCACCTACTTTAAAAACAACACTGACCAGGTCCACGATATAAAAACACACACTGACCCAAGCGCCTACGTCATAAGAACAAAAATTGCTGATATTGAAGTCATCAACCTCTACAAACCCCCAACTCAGTCATGGAATGACTCTGCTATCTCCAACATACAACATCCTACAGTGATAATGGGTGATTTCAACAGCCACAGTACCCAGTGGGGATATAACAACACCAATGAGGATGGGGAGGGAGTAATGAAATGGGCGGACATAGAAGACGTCTTCTTGATCCATGATCTAAAGGATAAAGGGACTTTCCACTCGGCTAGATGGAAAAGAGACTACAACCCCGATCTGTGCTTTGTTTCCAGAGACGCCAAAAAGCTACCATTACGCTGCAATAAACAGATCTTGCCTGATTTTCCTCGTAGCCAGCACAGGCCCATCCTGCTACATGTCGGTATACAGATTCCAATAGTGAGATCTACACCTAAATCTCGATGGAATTTTGGCAAAGCCAACTGGGAAGCCTTTACCGCCGAAATGGACCACAACATCCAATGGATCCCACCCGCATCGAAGAACTACAACCGCTTTGTGGGATTACTCCTAGCCATTGCCAAAAAACACATTCCCAGAGGCTACAGGAAAACTTATATTCCTGGCTGGAGCCAAGAATGCATAGACCTATATAATGCATATTCGCAAAACAACGATCCTGAAATTGCGGACGAGCTTCTCCAATGCCTGGACTCAGCAAGACGAGAAAAGTGGCACACTCTCATGAAAAATATGGACTTCAAGCACTCCAGCAAGAAAGCCTGGTGCCTTCTTAAAAACCTAGGTGAAAGCTCCATTAAAACTTGTATGGGTGGCAACATACACCCCAAAGAGGTAGCAAACAGAATAGTTAACCTTACGAGAAAAACACCACGCAGCAACAAGGATAAGACTATGAAAGTAAAGAAAGAACTGAGAACCAAGCTCCGACAATCCACACCCGACAACAATTTCTCAAAAACCTTTACCATCCTAGAGATCACAGAAGCACTGAAAGAAATGAAAATGGGTAAAGCGGCTGGTTTAGATGAGGTCTACCCCGAGTTCTTACGGCACCTAGGACCTCGAGCTCTACTGTGGCTAACTCAGTTTTACAATGACATGCAACGATCGGAAACACTACCACCACTATTTAAACAAACCAAGATCGTCACCATTCTTAAGCCTGGCAAAGATGGAAAGCTCCCAGAGGACTATAGACCTATAGCTCTTCTAAGTGTATGCTACAAACTATTGGAGAGACTTATTCTCAACAGAATAAAACCCATTGCTGAGAATTTCATTCCTATTGAACAAGCCGGATTTAGACCCAGTCGGAGCTGCTGTGATCAAGTATTATCTCTTACCACACATACTGAGAGTGGATTTCAAAGGAAGAAAAAGACAGTCGCCGTGTTCATAGATCTATCGTCAGCATATGACACAGTGTGGAGGGAGGCAATGATTCTTAAACTCCAACGCATTATTCCTCGCAAGAAAACGGCTACCTTAATCAACAATATGCTTTCAAATAGATTTTTTGAAGTACACCTAGATGGAGAGATAAGCAAGAAATATAGGTTAAATGATGGCCTGCCCCAAGGATCCGTGCTAGCTCCATTACTTTTTAATATATATACATCACACCTACCAGAGACATATTCTAAGAAGTTTATCTATGCAGACTATATTGCTCTCACATATCAACATCAAGACTTCCACAATTCCGAAAGAATCATTGAGGAAGACCTTATCAAAATGGATGAATATTTCAAAACATGGAGGCTCAGACCTAATACTTCTAAAACCCAAGTCTCCTGTTTCCACCTCAACAACGGACAGGCAAACTATGCACCCCACGTAGAGTTCAGAGGCCAGCTGCTTAACTACAATCCCCTCCCAAAGTATCTGGGAATTACATTGGACCGATCTCTGACGTACAAGGAGCACTTATACAAATGCGCAGCAAAAATCAAAACCAGAAATAATGTCCTACACAAACTCACTGGAAGTAGCTGGGGAGCAAGTGCCACAGTTCTCAGAACATCTGCTCTTGCACTAGTATATTCGGTGGCTGAATACTGCACTCCGGTCTGGCTAAACAGCACTCATACAGCAACGGTGGACACCCAGCTAAATGACACCATGAGGCTCATCTCAGGCACTATTAAACCGACGCCCCATCAATGGCTCCCGGTACTGGCTAACATAGCCCCACCTCATCTAAGGCGAAGATCTGCACTGAAAAGGGAATGGCAAAAGTGCGCTAACAACCGTGACCTACCCTTACACGAAGACTGCAAGAATCCCAGCCACAGGCTCAAGTCCCGTAAGCCATCATGGAGATTAGGGCAACAGCTGATCGAGGACAATTATGATATCGACGAAGCTTGGCGTCGGGAATGGGATATGTCTAACCCTGATCACCTTAACTTAGTCTCGGACCCAACCGTACGGCCCGAGGGCTTCGGTCTTCCCAGAAAATCTTGGACAACTTTAAATCGTATCCGAACAGGCTATGGTAGATGTAATTACTGGAAGCACAAATGGGGACAGACTGACTCACCCAACTGCGACTGTGGGAATCCACAAACTCTACATCATATCACAATGGACTGCCCTACGAGGAGATTCCCTGGCACAATGCAGGAGCTGCACCTCCTGGAGGGAGATGCTTCTGGCTGGCTGAGGGACTTGGACATACAACCATGAGTCTGGTCTACTCTTCTCCTTCTGAAAAACCTATTACTAGATACTATTACTATAATTTCTATGTATTTTTCTGTATTTTGTGTTTTGCTGGTAGAAGGGGATGTTAATTGTCAGTGTGGAGGCTGAGCAGTGCTGGCCCAAGCAAGCAGTGGCACTGGATTCAGTATTTCCCTAGCTGATCCATGCAGACATGTTTGAGGTGGTCGGAGAAGACAACACTCACTATGATGAATGAAACATAATATGGATACTGCATTTTCATGTGAACTATTTTACAAACATGGCAAAATAAAATCAAAAACATGATAAAAATCGCAGCTTTGAGATGAGCTCAATACAACCTACATTGATGAAAACCCAAAATACCAAATACGAAACACCATGAGTGCATGCCATTAAATACTTTCTGTGATGTCACCCGCCACTGAATTTTCAATTATGAATGCTATGCTAGACAGTATTGATTAATAATAATTAAGCCACTGGAGCAATCATATCGCATTAAGTATCAAACAAGAGCTGACATCATCAGCAAATACAACAACAGGTTACATTTCAAATGCCAACGGTTTCATAAGAGACAGATATGCAAATCTGCCACAGCCATAAATCGTGAAGAGTTACACACAGTAGGAAGGCAGCATGCATGAATTGCCTAGTTTCTCACCTAATCATCCCAGACAATGATTACCTACAGTTAACTATAACATTTACCTTAAGTGATTATTTATGCAGACCATCAATAACAGTTATATTAAAATGCTAAGGAAGTGAGAATAATAAAAAGTAAGGATATGTATCTAGAGGACAGAAGGAGGCTCTTTACTATATGGGCTTTGTAAATGTAACTCTTCCTTACTGTAGCATCAGATGTAAGCATGTTTATGAATTTTGCTAATAACTTGTGTAATACTGCACTGTTTTCATAATGAGAGGTCACAAAATGACTGTAATAATGATGAGATTATTTTAATACTATGTATGTGCATGTGCAAATAATATTAAGTTTTGAATGGTGGTAATTGTTTCAATTCAGTGGCGGGTGACATCACAGATATATTTAATGGCATGCACACACGGTGTTTCGTGTTTGGTATTTTGGGTTTTCATCACTGGAGGTTGTATTGACGATGGCAGTTGAGAGATTGTGTAGAGAAGCGGCTCCACTAGGTAAAAACTTTTCATTTTGTTTGGATGCCAATAGTTGCATTTAGAATAATTTTGCAGAACTCTGGTTAACTTTTCACTGGACTTAGTACATTTGACTTTGGTTTCAGTGATTGAGTTTGAGAGTCGACATGAACTTCTGAATTTATTTTTGGGACTTGAGGCGGCTGAGAACTTCATCTATGTAGCTGCACTCAATACTGAGACTTTGGTGTGACGGACTTGTTTGCATGTTTTCACAGTGATTATTTAGGGCAGTTTGATGTCACAATTAAGAGTGAGAAAGTGTGCTTTCAGACTTTGAGAGAGTGCTTTTGAATTTTGTGATTAATGGATTGGGAAACAAACTTTGCAACCACAAGTTCCAATTCTGTTGCTCTGTCTCACTTCATTAATAATTATTATTTTTGTTTTCATTTGTGTAAGGCCACCACTCACAAATGTATGAATAATTTGTAATAAGCATTTACTGAATTTAAACAGCAATTATTATGTTTTGACAACAATATAAATCCAGAGAGATTTATCCATGTAATTTATTTATTCATGAATTTTTTGGTAAACGCCCTACTAAATTTTAATGGTCTAAGGGTAAGTTCTTAAGTAAACGCATGTGTTTCAGAGTGCTGGTGCACAACCGAACTCTACAACACTGAAGCAATCCAAGCTAATAGTCTGCAGTTCCTGCACCAAAAGTGGACATTAAACTGCCGGTGGCATCTAATGTTTTTTAAAAACTGGCCACTCACGTGCCACAACACTACTGATCTTTTTCAGTTGTCAAAAAAAAAGTGTCTAAAAATATTTGAATTCCTGAGGTACAATACACTACACAATTATTTTGAAAAGCAAGATCATTTCTCCGGTAGTCAGTCTGTTTGGACACAAAAAAGTACTTCCTCTGCTGCCTTTTAACTGCTGGCTAAGCAGTGCCTGTATTTGAAAATGAGAATCCATGGAGTTGCATGGTTTAAGAGAAACTCTAAATTGTGTTACCTTTGACAAATGGTTGCAAAACTTAAATTTTGTGGTAAAAATACCTCACCCTTAGCTACAACTGATTCATTACTAAGTAATAGGAGGCAGTTCTTCTCGGTTAAAAACACACTGCTGTGAAGGAAGCTGTGGAAGGCATTCTTAGACCATTTTTTGACATAGCTGCACTAAATGATTTGTTCAGTTATGTAGCACCTCAATTATCTGCTACGGGGATTATAAGACTCTACTTACTGCACACCATGACCCTACAGAGATGCACTTCGAAATGTAAAAATTTACTGTGCTAAAAAACTAGCCCACATCAAATAAAATTCTCTGTAATCCTCTTTTAAATACACCTTCTGCTAGAAGTAAACAAAGACAAAAAAGTAAATTGATACAGCTTTTAAGAATAAATATTGACACACAACTAAACTGAAAGTAAATTACAAACTAAACCAGCAGGGAAATAAAACTGCATAGTGTTCTTCCACTTCCATATCTTTTTGTGGCCTGCTGCTATGGAGACATTCTTGCTGCAACCCTGGATATTTTCCAAGAAAAACTATTTTCTTCTCTTGGTCATTAATTTCTAAATGCATATTAAAAGAAACAGCAGAGCTAATATCTACCAACACAAAACCACACACAAAGTAAAAAATGACAAAACAAAAATGTAGACTGCCAAAGTGATAAACAGCTACTCCCTTCCTCCCCCGAAATCAACTTCCATCTTCTGTTCAGTCCATACATTTAACAACTTCAAAGTTAAAGCGTACAACTCATTACTCACATTGAGCATATACAGAATGCTCCTGACTAATGTACTTTCAGTGTCTGAAGAGTTGCAAAGCGTTCTAAGAAGATATGGATACCATATAGGGTAGCCAAGAAGATGGCTTATTAACTGAATGAATATCATCAGAATAATTCAATTGTTTTGAATGATTCAGAATGTAATTCTGAGACAGCAAAACTGGACACATGATGCACCTTAAATTTTATACATGTAGTAACTAATTCCAAAAGTTATATTACTAAAATTTAATGTCCGATGACCATATATTTTAATTTTATGAAACATCCTATAAATTAAACAAGTAATCTAACATAAAACCACAAACTGAAGATTTGCTGAGAGCACTGTTCTTCAAAAGTGAACCAACATGGCTTGCACCTGACAATACCATATTTACTCTAGTCACAATCATCTAATTGCTTAATTCTGCTTACTTGAATGCCCAAAAAATTACAAATGTCACTGACATTGCTACGGCTGTTGTTGTTGTAGCTGTTGTTGTTGTTGTTGTTGCTGCTGCTGCTGCTGTTGCTGTTGCTGCTGCTGGTTTTGTTGCTGATCTGTCAGGGAGGGATTGGTAGGAGTTCTTGTTTGTTTCTCCATTTCTGCTATCTGTCGGTGCCTGCGCATATTTGATAGTATACCATCCAGACTCGTAGTTTTCTTTTTGGCACTACCAATTGGTTGTGCACCACGAGTTGGTAGTGGGCCTGGGTTAACCGTCGGCATTTCATCACTGAAGTCAAAGTCAGATTTCTCTTCAGGCCTGTAAAATACAGTAATTCATACTCAAAAGACTGCTTGTAATTATTGTGTCACTAAAAAGTAGTGGCTAAAGAGAAACCTACAATTTCAATCCACAAATTTGACAGAAACCTCTTCTTTGTTTGTGTTCACAGAGCAAGGACATTCTTGACATTCATTATAAGTAAACTAAACAATGACAGGAAACAAGAAGAGCATGTGAGAAATAGACATGATGTCAGAAACCTAATTGCTTTGCATTTGGTACATGCACAGTTGAGCAGGAAACTGACAAAAATCACAATAAATATTGGATCCAAATTAAATTTAGAATGAACTTGTATAGTCAGATAGACAAATGGACAGCAAAACAAGTGCTATTTATAGAAGTATGTCCGATTGTTTGCTTTTAATAATATATTCAAGGTTCAAATTTTTACTACACTGTAAAATAACGCGTAGTATATGGCATTTGCATTTATCTGTGAATTGTGTAACAGCAGTGGGAAAGTATTTATAGAAAGGAATATAACTGAAATGGCTGCTGAATATTATATTTGGACAATTTTTTTAATGTCAATTTTCAATTGTAAAATTATAAAAAATTTCAAAACTTTCTATAATTTTTTTTAAGATTTTCAATTTTTTTCTATATATTGTCTCTGTTCTGTTTAACATTAAAAATTATTTACAAAGTGATGATCATTTCCTGTAGTTTAACTCCCATCTTAAGTTCACATGTAGTTGCAGTTGCAGTGTACAAAATCTGTATCGTCCATAACACTCTCATTTTAAATTTCCAGGTAAAATGTGTTAGGTACAGCCAGGTTATCTATGACACCAACTGAAACAAAAAACCTGTACGGTGTCATACTTTTTATCAATAAACTGAAGCATCCATGTAATTATTTACGACACAGTCAGTAACTGCAAGTAGAGATTTGCCATGTACACTGTACTTGAAGTCAATCGTAAAACATAAAATATGCATACATCGTCACATTGGATAACTTGTCCAAACAGTAAAAATACATGTATGCCAGGTGACACATGACTCCCGAGCTACAGTAAAAGACACACACACACACACACACACACACACACACACACACACACACACACACACACACACACACACAGAGAGAGAGAGAGAGAGAGAGAGAGAGAGAGAGAGAGAGAGAGAGAGAGTGTCCTGGTTGGACAAACAATGCCAGTGCTGGTTTTCAGCAGTTCAATGGGTTATGGTGGGGGGGGGGGGGGGGGCATGTGGGGTGGGTAAAGAGGGAGAGAGGCAGGAGGCAGAAGAAGGATTGTGGTCAGGTTGCTAGTGCCTTGGAGGGAGGCAGGCAGCTGTTTGCCAGCAAGGAATGTGGGAGAGAGGGGTGACAGATATATGGCCTAGGCACGTGATGCACAGCTGTAGGAGTCAGTAGGGAGCGGCACACACCGATGGTGATGTGGGGACGTGAATTGGGAGGGGGTGACAGGACAGAGGAAGGTGAAACTGTTGGGTGGAGGGTGTGGGGACAATAGGTTACTGGTAGAGGAGGCCACGACAATTGTGGAGATAGAGGCCAGGACAATTACAGGAGTGAAGGATGGGAAGTAAGGATAACTCCCATCTGTGTAGTTTAAAGAAGCTTGTGGTGGAGGGAAGTATTCACATGACATGCGTTGTGGAGCAGCCATTGAAACTGAGTATGTTGTGCTCAGCTGCATGTTGTGCTGGGAGGTGGGTGGGTGGATTGGGCATCTCTTTCACCTTGGTCAACCACTGGAATATAATCCCAGTGGCAAAGGGATAGGAGTGGGAGTGGGACAGATCAGTTCTGAACCGTCTCCTTCATCAGGGCTTTGATATCTCTCATCATGCCCTGAAATGAGAGACATCCTACCCAAAATCCTTTGCAATGCCCGCCCCCCCCCCCCCCTAGTGTTCTGTCACCCACGCAACATCCTAGTCCATCCCTATGCCACTCACTAACAGTCATAACCCATTGCCACACGGACCATATCCCTGTAGACATGCCAGATCCACCCTCCCAGCACTTCCTACTCCAATCCAGTCACAGGCTTATCATATCCCATCACAGGCCGGGCCACCTGTGAAAGCAGCTGTGTCATACACCAACTCTGTTGCAAACACTGCACAGTTTTTTTTCTTTCTTGTGTTGGTATGACTACCAACCAAATGTCCACCGGGATGAACCACCACTGCCAAACTGTTGCCAAGAACAAAAATTGACCACTTGGAAGCACAACATGCAGCTAAGCACACTATGCTCAATATCAACAGCTGCTTCAAAACCAAAGCCATCTGGATCTTTCCCTAAACCACCAGCTTCTGTAAACTATGTAGATGGGATTTATCCTTAAAACACATCCTCCACTCACATAATCATCCTGGCCTCGATCTCCAGTAACTCACTACCCCTCACCCTCCACTCAACAGTTTTCACCTTCCCCAATCTTGTTACCCACTCCCAATTCACATTCTCATATCACCTTCAGCATGTGTCGCTCCCCACTGGCTCTGACAACCTCAACTTACATGCCTAGCCCGCATACCTGCCATCCCTCCGACCTGCAGTCCTAGCCAGCAAACCAACTGCTCCCTCCGAGCGGCTCACCACTCAGCCCCAAACTCTCCCCTCTGCCTCTCTCCTTCTATCCACCTCACCCACCACAACAAATCTACCTGCCAAAATGCAGCACTGGCAATGTCTACCCAGCCAGCACCATGTTGGGGCATAGGTGCACATGCAAGTGTGTGTGTGTGTGTGTGTGTGTGTGTGTGTGTGTGTGTGTGTTTTGCTCTCATTCAAAAATGGATTATTCCAAAAGTTAGCAAGTTTTCTTTCTTTTTGTGTGTGCCTATGTACGACTCAACATTTCTACTTTTCCTTGAGTGGTCTCATTTAACCCAAAAGTATTTAAATTCTACAAGAACTTTTCTACAACTTTAAACATGGTGGTCATAATTATGACTCTCGCTCCAGCCTAATCTATTTGCTTATTTTACCGTCTGTTCTTGGAATTCCCAATGTGTTTTCCTCCATCGCTCTCAGACCAGTCCTTAGTCTTTGAATGGTTTCTGCATTAAAAGTTCATGTCTCATTGCTGTATGTCAAACGAGATAATACACAATAAATGTAAAAACTTTCCTTTCTAGGCATATTGAAAGTTTAATTCTGAAAACCCTGTTTAGTTTAACAACAGCACTCCAGACAATTTTTACTCTTTGATGCTGAACCACTTAAAATACATTTATTCTAGCATGCCTTTTACCACATTCAAAATCTAATGAGTTTTTACACGGTAGGTCCTCAAATTGTCTACTTCAGAGTGTCAGTTTTTATAGCGAAGCACATTTTAAGAAGCAAATGACTGATCAACATTATCGTCAAGAAAAAATTTTTGTGCAACATAAAGTGTCAGCTTTGAGTATTACAGTAATCTTTTAAACATATTTTAATTCTGAACCATGTGAATGCCTCCCACGCACCCTCCCCCATTCTCCTGGAATACCTACACACACTGCCTGAAATTTTTGTCCCAGTGGGAATTTGACACTTAGTGCTGTCAGATGTGAATCCATCTGACTACATCTGACAATAATTAAATTATTATCAATGGACTGAACATTTTCTCTTACTAAAACACAGCACAGATAATTGAAACTACTTCAAACACAATTATCATGAACTGTAGTGTGCCCTCTGTCACCCCCTCCATAGTCAAAATAAGCTAATAAAATTTTCTTTCATCAGGATTCAAACTTGCTACCTAAAAAACCGAGCATTACAATGTTATGCTAAAGAATCAACTTCGTCAGCAAGTGTATTATTCATTGCTCAGGGCTCCTTACCAAGCTGGGGTAGTAGAAGAGGTGAAGAAATTTTCAAGAACTACATAATCCATCACAGAGTCGTCTGCATAAGAATCACATACATGATTAACAATATGCAGTGGGAGAGGATAACAAAAGATGCATAGATCATAAGATTTTTCTCTGAGTCTTTTTAACAAGATACATTCATAGATAATGTAAGAAATGGCTCAAGATGAGAACTGTGAATTCGTTGGAACTTTAAAGTGACAACATTTAATACTATGGAATAATGCATCAAGAGGGAATAAAGAAAGAAAGAAAGAAACATAAATATAAATGTATTTACGTTATATTTATTAAAAAAATAAAATAATAAACATTAATAAAAATGAAGAAAGAATGGTGTGGTGTTGAATATCAATCCAGAAGATTGATGCGTATCCCTACGCCTTCTTTACTAGCAAATGATGCTCACGAATGAAAGAACAATAAATCAAATTAGTGTACAGGAGATCACACAACTATTGTGTGGATTTATTTGCTTACGTGCATGTGAAGAACCAGGGCACAGGACAATATGTGCCTTCAAGATGGGGTGGCAATCGCAGTAATTTCGAAAGAGGAAGTACCTGCACGGGCATGATGTAGAGGCTCTGTGAATTGCTGGCTGCCGAAAAGCATGTCATCCCCAGAATAAGTGAAGGAAAACATGACAATGGCTGTATTAACATTGAAACAAATGAACTGATCTATAATTCTGAACTTTTATGTAGTGTTTCTGTGTTAGATGTGATCACTAAACTCTTTTGTTATCTGATGGACGCTGTAAATGTTTTTGATATACATATATTACCAAAGAAATTAAGAATTGTAACATTTCCTTCTCACACAAAGCATGCAAGTGGGGGCAGGGGGCTGAGGGGAGGGAGGGAGGGGGGATGGGGAGAAACAGAGAGAGAGAGAGAGAGAGAGAGAGAGAGAGAGAGAGAGAGAGAGAGTGTCCTAGGTTGCTGCACATAAGACTATGGTCAACTAAAGAAAAAGAAAAGCAGAATAGTATTTAATCTCCAGTAACTCAAATAAATCCAAAAAGGAGCACTGCAATGGCAAATCCTGCATTATGAAAGGAACATTAATACACTGAACATAAACTGTGACTTACAGACCAGTATTTGTCGTTATAAGGTTCCTGCTCCTTATGCTGGGAATCCAAGGACCATATGGGTTCCAGGGGTTTTTCTTTTCAATTTTGGTGACAAAGTGTTTGAAATCGTCATTCGTAGCATCACGGGGAACAACAGAAACAAAGTATCCATTATTATTTTAGTCTCTCGACCTTGGATTAGGAAAAATGCCATGAAACCTGTAGTGCTTTCTTTGCAATCTCGTACGCAGAGATCATGACAGACAGTACTGTATTCCAGTCTCTCTGTTCAGCATCAACCTATGCAAAGAGCACAATGACCAAAGTCTTATTAAAATGTTCTGTGATGCCACTTGTCTGGAAGTGTTAGGCAGATGTCATCCTTTGAGCAGTGTTGCATTGTGTAATTATTTCCGATACCAGTCTTGGCAAACACTTTTCTGCAACCGGCATTAATTACAGGTGGTGCCTCCTGCTTCAAAATTATGCATTCTACAAGAAACCTGGCATTTTCGATAGCTTCGGCACTTGATACAACCTTTCTAACAGTGTAGTGGGTAAAGTAATTAGTGCAGACCATTAATCACTTATTCCTATTCATCGGCTTCGGAAGTCTTCCAAGAGGTCAACTACAATTTGGTTAAATGGAGCAGCTACAAGTGGAATTGGTAGCAGATGTCCTGCAGGTAACTCCGGCATGTGTTTCCATTGTTGTCATTCTCTACGTTGGATTATGTATCTGACAGATAGATAGAGGCCTGACAAATGATACTTGTTTCTGATGTTATCAAAGGTCTTTGCAAATAAATGTATCCTGATATCGGAACATCATGAAAAAAACCTCAGTATATCTTCATGTTATAACGTAACGGACCCACACTCACTTATAGTATAGATACATCTCATTATTAATCATCACAGAACAACATATTTAGTCTTTTATTGTACAGCCTTATATCTCCATTTGTGATTGTGAATTTCACAGTAATTAATCTTTAGCTAACAGTATTTGGAATAATTATACATCCTGTAAATGACAAGTTAGTTGTGCTACTTCGTTTGCAAAATTACAATAGTTTGGAATTTCATATACACACATTCCACACTTTTAAAACAATTTCTAATGTGGAAAGGTGATGGTTAACTTTTATTATATAGATTTCTAAAATTAATGACTAGGAAGTTCTACAAACAGCACTAAGTAGTGTCGAGTCTAATTTTTAATATGTGTGAAAAGCTAGTTGGAAGTACAGTCTTCTGGCTGCTGGCCAGCTGCCACATCAATTAAGTCTGAATTGTTCACTTAAGACTGCCAACGAAACCGGACACCCACTCAGAATTCTGAGGCCTGCCATGTGCACAATTTGGCAATAAGGTAGAATTCGGATGTGGCTAGAGGAAGTGTTGTCCCCTTAAGCTATTATCACAATGTATGTGATAGTGGTCTAGTGGTAAACATTGCATAATGTAGACAAAGTTCCGAGTTTGAGTCCATATACTTCCTTATTTTTTAAGCCGCATTTTGGCTGTCTTCTAAAGTTATCAGTCTGATGGAGCCTCAAAGATAATTCACTTCACTTTCAAACCCATCAGTAACAGCAAAAACCTCCAGCTCTTAGCTACAGCAAGATCAGAACAGTACACACTCAGGAGTTTCCTCATCCTACTGCAGCCACCAGACATCAAGTGCCGTCTGACCACATGACCGTGGCATGGTGCTGTAAATTTATTTATCAACTGTCAGTTTCTTGTTTGAAGTTCTGGTACTTATCTTGCAGTTATATACTGGATTTTGCATGTTTGAAATTTATGAAAGTTGTGTAAGTGTTGTAAAATAGAGTCACATGTGGAATTTGTCACATTTGTGACATGTTGTTCACTTTGAGTTTAATAGAGAGATGAAGGCTGAGTTTACATCCCATGAGTGAAACTTCATAGGGATCTGGTGATTATATGTGCAGCCATACTGTGGTATTCCACGGGCACCATGGTTACTCTGCAAAGTGGCATTACTAGCAAAGATTATGTGACCAATCTCGCTGATCAGGTCCATCCCATAGTATAATGTTTGTTCTCTAGCAGTGATGCTGAGTTCCAAGACAACAGGGCACTTGTTCACATGGCTCGCATCATCCAGGACTCGTTTTGTAAGTACGAGGATGAAGTGTCGCATCTTCCCTGGCAACCACCATCACCAGATCACATTATTATTGAGCCTCTGCTATCTACTTTGGGGAGAAAGGTGTGTGATAAGCATCCACATCCATCATCATTATCTGAACTCGCCACTATTTTGCTAGGAGTATGGTAAAAGATTCCCTTGACAATTTCTACACCCTATTAGGCACAGTAACATGTTGTGTTTTTCATATTTCCATATTTCTGACCTCCCAGTGTACGTTCTAAAAACTAGTATAAATGCTCTTTGTACTCTTCTATTTGAATTGAATATTAGTCTCTCTTTACAAGACATGATATTTTATGCTGAATTCACTGCCAATGACAGTGCAACACAAATGATTGGTTACCACCATGCAGTGTTCACTGGTTTGTGGAAAACTATACACAAATGAACTGGATGATGTATTAACTGTTTTCCTTACCCTGTAATTACCACTAAACCCTCTCAAGTAGAACATTAGCATCAAATTGCAAAAAGGAACAATTTCACTTTCAAAAATAGCCAAGTAGCAAGGAAACATACATGGTCCTTTTGGAATCAGAAGTTCAAGACGACAGTACCTCACCCCATGTTCACTCTGGTAGAATAGAAGCTGTGAATATTTCACATGTTCTCATCTTTATTTCTTTGATGTACATATTTCTATATATAACTGTAACACACTTCTCCCGCAGAAAAGGGGCTAGGAAAAGCACTGTAATGGTACGGTATACGTGGACTTGATTCGGAAAGGAAAAGTATTTTCCCGTTTTCAGTGATAGTTGATAGTAAGAAAAGATGGTCACAAATCAGTTGTACATTACAAATAATAAGTGGTACCTATAGCACAAAATTCATCAAAATACAACTGAAGTATTAAATAATTGGAAAAGAGGAGTTCAAGACTAATTTATATCAGTGAGAAGCGCATTTTACATCATATTCTGAAAATGTTCAATTTGCATTTTGAAGTTATAACAAATTCTGGCACTGTCAGACTTCGTGTCAAAATTACGCCATTTGACAAGGCACCATCCTCAACTACAACTGTATAATGATGCTACATTGCAAATATAATCTGTTGAGCTACATATCAGTCACTTTGTTATACATCAATGAAAATACTCAAACAATGTAGCAAATTTACAATAAATAAAGATATACTTAAAGCATTTTTGCCTTCAAGAGAAACGTCCACAATACTTCGACCAATTTCATTTAACAGCATTAAGTGAATCAGCCATATAAATATACGAAACGGATTTCATGAACCCCGTTTTAGCAGACAAATCATGTAACATCTCTACAAATAACTAGCACTAATTAACTTGGAATTGTTCTTCTAGTACTGTAATGTTGCTGACTGAAAATAGTTTCGATTGTAAGAAACTGTATTAGATTTTCTGAAGTGTTGGTTGAGACAACTGACTGTTGGTGACCATTCTCCAAGATGAGTATGTAACACGGAATGAAGTCTGTACTCAAACTAGCCACCAAAACTAATATTTCTTTCGAGTCCTCAGCCTAGAAATCAGCACAAGCATCAAAGTTGTTTTCTAACAAATCCATGTGTGTGTATATCTTTATTCAGATAAAGTTAGTAATACAGTTGATCAAAGTGCTGCATAAGGTATCAAGGACTGGCTGTACGTGACAAATGCGTGTAACACAATGTCAACTGAATACATCTGCTTATTCATTATAAAGAAATCTACACGGACTTACAAAAACAAGAGAGTGGTATAGTAATCTACATTAGCTTCTGAATGGTAACTTTCCTTACAATGTTGTTCTGTTAATTTAAAACAGGGCCAAGAGGGGTATACCTATCACAGTTAACATTTGGAATGAAGAAAAGTAATTTTGCTGATTAACTGATAATTGTGGTGCTGGACTGATGTGAATATTCTGACAGGTCAATTATTTGGTAACTTTTTGTGGTGTGAGGATTTAATTCTCTGGTTGAAAGAGAGCAGTGTTCACAGTTGAGCAGAGAAGTGGGGCAATGATATGGTACAGCTTCCATCGCCTTAATTTTGATTTGAATAGTTATGTGATGGTGACAATTTTTTTAATAATATAACGATTAGTAAATCTATGCTACTGCACATCTTGAGTTTTGCTGTTTTACAAATGTGACAGAAACAAAAGTCTTTCAAATTTAACCAGTTTCAGACAGTTATGACTTAGGGTAATGTTTTGTAGTGTAATGTCCACTTTATTTTTAAAAAATTCTGGTCCACACATTTTGTACTATAGTCAATTTTAGTGCTAATTACTGTGATGTTATGAGAACTGTGTAATCTATCTATTTATGAAGTAAAGCTACCATTTTAGTGTGAAACTTTTTTTACTTACATTTAAGTTAGAAGTTAAAGTAAGTATATTAAAGAAGGGTATTTTGTCTAATTTTTTCATGTACTGTGGCAGAGGAGAACCACTTCCAAGGGAACTGATAGCAGTGCATTTCCTTACTCCACTTGGACCACTTTGGTGAGAAAATGTGTAAAAGCTCACTAAAAGTGTGAAAGTGCTTGTGAAAAACACTAAACATTGAGCATTTCTGTCTAAAAAATGAGCTGCAATGCACAGCATAATTTAACTTTTTGTAACACATGAGGATTTATTTTTTTAAGCAAGACAGGACTTGTACAACGTGATATGTATATTAAAATGTGATCTTCTTTTACCCAAAAAGGACATCACTTAGGATGAAGATGCCTAATTTCTATTAAAAATATAACTTCTGCATATTTTGTGCCATTGTACAATACACTGTATGTAAATATTTTGTATCGGGATTTTCATATGGCCAAGTCATGTACTGCAGTTCTGATAAGATTTCTTATGTAATATTTTTTTGTGTGTAGATTTTTAACCCACTGTCTGGGGTCACTTGTGGTCACTGAACTGTCCAGTTAGCTATTTGCAATATCTATCTGGTCAATAGGATGAGAGGGTGATGTGACAAAGCAAGCTGGGATATTTTTACTTCCCCTCTTGTTTTGCCATCTGCCTCCTTAAAATTAATTTTTTCATGTCTGACGAATTACATTAACAAACTTGAGTATAATCTGCATTTTCATTAAAGAGAAAGGTTGGCCCTCAGTTTTAAAGAATATAGCACCAGATCTAATTTTGTGCTTAGTTTTATGTGCGTAATTGTTTTTCTAATTTATTTGAACTATTCTTAGTTAATACTTTCATTATAGAGTGAAATCTGTAATTGTTCCATAACTTAAATTCTATTGTTAACTTATAAACAAACATAAATTCTGTACTAATTATAAACATTTGGAGGAACAACTAATAGTATTCTTAAAGGATCTATTTGGCTCTATTCGAGAACATGTTAGCAAAGCCAGTCCTTAATTAATTCCAAAGTAATTACCAGTTTTGTCAAAAGTATTGATTGTACAACTGTATATGTTAATTTTATCGTTTAAACAAATAATTCGGACTAATTCTCATGGTAGAAGAAACTGTTAAAAAGAGCCACTTTTTTAATAAGAGCAGTTAATTGAATGAGTTAAGTTTCAATTGTAATTTCTGTAAATTTAACATCAAACAATGTGTAGTTTCTGCGCCTATTATTGTGATGATACAAGGTGTGTCCACAAAGAAAGTTCCATTTGGTTATATAAAACAAATGTGTACAGATACAGAAAAAATATTTATTGTACAAAAATCTACAACTGTTGAATTACTTTTCTACATCGCTTCCAAAATTTTGTAAGCACTCATCATAGCATGGCACAAGTTTTTGTATGCCTTCTTCATAGTAGGTTGCCGCCTGTGTATTCAAGCATGTGGTAACATGTTCTTTCAGTTTGTCATCATCATTGAAGTGTTGACAACCAAGGACAGATTTTAGGTGTAAGAAGATATGAAAGTCGCTAGGAGAGAGGTCTAGGCCGTACGGAGGATGATCAAACGTGTCCCAGTGAAATTCCCATTGGAGTTGTTTGGTCACATCCATTGGCCACTTGACCAAGTCCTTCACTGAACAGTCTGACCCATCTTCTAACCACTGAATCACTCATAGCATTTTGTCTGTAAACCTTGCAGATTTGCCGATGAATTTCCTTTGGTTTAACTTTCTTTGCATTTAGAAAACGAATCACACCCAGTGGCATTTTCAATTATGGCTGAGATTATAAAGAATCACTACAAAGCACATGTCAACATCAGCGATCTGAAAATGGTGTCATATCTTCTTCTTGAGTCATAGTAACTGCCGTGCATGCTCAGAACTGCAATCGCAGTGCTGACGCGGATAGAAAGAGAAACAGAACTTACTTTGTGGACAACCCTCATATTTAAGGGCCCGATTTTTGGTCCCAAGATAGTCACAGTCCATGGCCGAGTTTCAGACAAGGTGTGAAATAAGTGTAATAGGGCATGTGTTAAAACAGTGACAGTGTCTGTTCAATACATACTGTATTATGCGGCAAGAACTGTGTGGCTGGATTTTTACTGCTCGTAGATGTTCAACAGTAAACTATTGTAGCAGTATGTTGATGTTTGCCTTCAACCTATTAATGAGACTTATCAAAAGTTAAACAATAGTGCACTGGATATATAACTGTGTATTATTGGGGGGTTGTGAACAGTGAAAGTAAATCACTGTGGAACGCAAATGTGCAGCTGTCGGTTACATCATTTAAAGTAGTCAGGGTTGAACTTCAACCCCCTATTTTTGAGCCAGTGTAGTAATGCAGTACATTGACATGAAGGACAATCAACGAAGAAGTAAATCAAGTGAACATCACACACTGCACAGCAGATTTCATTTCACACTCATACCACACAGGAAAAAACTCAAAGCAAAAAACTTATCTTCATTCATATTGGACTGTTAACTGAATGACATTTGCTTTTAACATACTTGCTATAGCCGTCAAAGTCACAGGTATCGTAATTCAAAGCATGTTATGAGCTATCCATGTGGAATTTGCTTAATGTTAGTAGCTAGTTCCCATTGCTAGAAACTGCGATGGGATAGTAAGCCCATAGATACAGATCAAATATGCCTCAAATTATTCAAGGGAATACAAAGGTTTGTAAAACTAAAATGAATTGCAAATTAAGTAATAATTGTGAAGTCTGGAAGGTAGGAGATAAGGTTCTGGCAGAATTGAAGCTGTGAGAATGGGTTGTGAGTTGTGCTTGGGTAGCTCAGTCGGTAGAGCACTTGCCCGCGAAAGGCATCATATGGCATCTAGAGCAGTAATCAATTTCATACAATCAAGTGTGTGTGTGTGTGTGTGTGTGTGTGTGTGTGTGTGTGTGAGTGTATACTCTAGCTCATCCAATGGATCAGTCTGAAAGCTAGCATGTTTTCCTTCTTTTTTGGTTAGTGCCTATAAATGAATCAATGCTTCTGTTTTTTACTTTTTTTTGTGGTCTCCTTTAATCCTAAAGTATTTACAAACACAAAAACATTTATATAGGTCTAAGAATTATACGGCCAACGGCCTTGCCACAGTGGTATCACCGGGAGCTACTTGATTGAGAAGTAGCGGCTCCGGTCTCAGAAACTGACATATGACCGGGAGAGCAGTGTGCTGACCACACGCATATCCACATCCAGTGATGCCAATGGGCTGAGGGTTGACACGGCAGCTGGTCTGTACTGTTGGGTCTTCATGACCTTCTCGGCAGGAGTTTCATTTAGTAAGAATTATAAAGCTTTGTCAAAGAAGGTGTACATTATAAATGAAATTTCAAGATGCTAAATGTTTAATAGTGATTAACTTACTTAGATATTAATTAAGATTTAGTTTTTATATACAACTTCATTTTTCTGTGTGTGTCTGCTACATTGCAATGTGTAGTGAGTTCACCATTCAACTGCTCCTGTTGTTGCTGTTAGCACATCATCCCTAGTCCCTTTGAATTTCCTGTGTGGACACTCCATTACTATGTACTGTACTGTTTGTTTGGAGCACCAGTCACTTCGAGGATTTTCAGCCTTTTCCACTTAAAAGACTGTTGTTGTTGTAGTCTTCAGTCCTGAGACTGGTTTAATGCAGCTCTCCAAGCTACTCTATCCTGTGCAAGCTTCTTCATCTCCCAGTACCTACTGCAGCCTACATCCTTCTGAATCTGCTTAGTGTATTCATCGCTTGGTCTCCCTCTACGATGTTTACCCTCCAATTCTAAATTGGTGATCCCTTGATGCCTCATAATATGTCCTACCAACTGATCCATTCTTCTAGTCAAGTTGTGCCACAAACTCCTCTTCTCCCCAATTTAATACCTCCTCATTAGTTATGTGATCGACCCATCTAATCTTCAGCATTCTTCTGTAGCACCACATTTCGAAAGCTTCTATTCTCTTCTTGTCCAAACTATTTATCGTCCATGTTTCACTTCCATACATGGCCACACTTCATACAAATACTTTCAGAAACGACTTACTGTCACTTAAATCTGTACTCAATGTTAACAAATTTCTCTTCTTCAGAAACGTTTTCCTTGCCATTGCCAGTCTACATTTTATATCCTCTCTACTTTGACCATCATCAGTTATTTTGCTCCCCAAATAGCAAAATTCCTTTACTACTTTAACGTCTCATTTCCTAATCTAATTCCCTCAGCATCACCCGAGTTAACTCGACTACATTCCATTATCCTCGTTTTGCTTTTGTTGATGTTCATCTTATACCCTCCTTTCAAGACACTGTCCATTCCGTTCAACTGCTCCTCCAAGTCTTTTGCTGTCTCTGACAGAATTACAATGTCATCTGCGAACCTCAAAGTTTTTATTTCTTCTCCATGGATTTTAATACCTACTCCGAATTTTTCTTTTGTTTCCTTTACTGCTTGCTCAATATACAGATTGAATAATATTGGGGAGAGGCTACATCCCTGTCTCACTCCCTTCCCAACCACTGCTACCCTTTCGTGCCCCTCGACTCTTATAACTGCCATCTGGTTTCTGTACAAATTGTAAATAGCCTTTCGCTCCCTGTATTTTACCCCTGCCACCTTTAGAATGTGAAAGAGAGTATTCCAGTCAACATTGTCAAAAGCTTTTTCTAAGTCTACAGATGCTAGAAATGTAGGTTTGCCTTTTCTTAATCTAGCTTCTAAGATAAGTCGTAGGGTCAGTATTGCCTCACATGTTCCAATATTTCTACGAAATCCAAACTGACCTTCCCCGAGGTTGGCTTCTACCACTTTTTCCATTCGTCTGTAAGGAATTTGTGTTAGTATTAAAAGAATATAGCTTGCATTCTGACATGTGGTGTCTTGATTCTGTTCAGGCAACCCCCTGATTTCCAAGGCAAATGCATTCCTGGGAGTGATTTGGTTAGATCTGTGTAGACCATGTAGCTGTGGTTCTGAAAGGATGCCCATTCTGACCTCCACTGTTGTTCCAAGTCATTGGTGGGTGGAATGTAGTTCCCCAGAGAGGTTATATAGATTTAAACCTACTTAGGATAAGAGGCTCATGATATTATTTACTGGCAGATCTTTGGAGAGTGAGATATGGCTGATGTTTTCCCACTCTCAAATCATTTGTTGTTGTCACCTAGGTGAGGAAGGAAAATATTCAAGACACAACAGGTAGCTACGGAATGGAAGAGATGTGGATTTGAGTGTTCCAGATTATTAGCCACACTTATCATTAAGATGTACACATATCTTTTTAACATGACTGTCTCTACTCCATACAGGAGTGCAATAATCATCAACAGAAGAGATCAGTACTTGTGTCACTATGCATAGTCTCTCTGTGTGTGCTCCCCAACTTGTTCCAGCAAATTTTCTGGTCAAGTTACGTCTGGTTTTCTATTTTCGTTCTGATGTTTCATGGTGCTTTTTAAAGGTGATGGAGTAAGTTAGGTATACTCCAAGGTATTTTGGGAACTGACTGTGTTTTACATTTCTACCACAAAAGAATATGTTTAGTTTTGTCCTTAATGTGGGGTTGCTCACATGAAAACAGCATACTTCAATTTATGAGGGTTCAGGCATAACATCCACTCTTTGTGATACTTAATTATGGTATTTAGATCCTTAATGAGTATTCACTCAACTTGCTCGTAATAATTTAGTGTGGCTATCACCATGTCATCAGCATAACAGAATTCTTTGCAGTTTGCATCTGTGACATTACTGGGATACAGATTGCAAAGGAGTGGGGCTAGTACTGATCCCTGTGATAATCTGTTTTTGATGGTGAAGGATATTGGTGCCTTTGACCGTTAATTTAAAGTGGCAGTTTTTCAGCATATTCTCCAGAAAACGCGTCATTTTGAAACTCGTAGTAGTTTTCTTCAGTTTGAGAATCAGACCATCTATCCATATGGTGTTACAGGCTGATATTGAGTCAATGAATGCTACAGAAGTTGAAGTGTTGTAATGACCTATAACAGATAAAACTTCACCATATCATTTCTTATTCAAAGTTATGATTCTGTACAAACTGAAGCTTCATGTATACACACTTCTGTTCAATTCGATTGTTTCAAATTCAGGAAGACAGAAATTAATTTTTATAATACACGCTGTTAATAAGATACACAGAATTTTAAATAGAAGTTTCTGAAAAACATTTTAAAATATCATAGTCAAACACCCAAAATGCAAACATTTTGAACATGAACAAGCTTTAACACAGATTTGAAGACATTTCTTCGTATGAATCAAAAACTGTAGCACTGAAATATCTATAAATGCTGGTAAATAAAATAGTTAAATATAATAGCCGGAATTAGCATATTTTGAAGACAACTGTTTAAATCTAATTTCTGTTTAGCAAAAATCATTATTTGAAAAGAGTCATTTGTATATGGAAAATATGTTGTCATACTTAAAACTTTATGACTTTTTAGTTCTTTGTTGTAAATAAAAACAAGTAAAAATTATAATAATGAAGAATTTATTTCTAGTTGTTACTTGTTTGTATAAGGGTCAGTGCAAGACCAAGACAGTCAGCAGCTGATTTGATTGTTGATTGGTCATTGTGAAGTCATCAGTCAGTAGCAATAACGTCTCTGTTGTGACTCGCCGATCATTCAAAGTGCCGCCGCGCTGTTACGCGCGTCCTCTACATGCGGCGCTGTCTGCCAGCCATGCAGCAGCCGCGCCACCTAAGCGGCCAGCCAGCCAGCGGCCGCTAGACTTGGCCTCAGAGCTGATTTGACTGTTATCGTGTACACATGTCTTACTTTGTCTACTTGCTCTGTGACTTACATGTATTGTGTCGTCTTTGAAATATGTGTGTTCAACTTGACGTTATAACAATTGGCGACGAGGTAGTAGATTTTTTTCTCTTCATCGTTGACCCACAGGTTTCCATGGCTACTTTAGAACAACCATTGCAAGGTCTCACTGAACAGTAAACGCTTCTCACATTGGCGGTTTGCGATTTCCTCGCGGCATCAAATGCGGGGCGTCTCTCGTCGTCGTCTATACCTCCTTTTCCTCCTTACGATGAGACGGCGGAAGATTGGTCTGATTACACAAAACGTCTTCGACAGCACTTCTTGGCATTTCACATCACGGATGAACAAACATGTAAGTCTCTGTTCCTTTCATGGATTTCACCTCAAATGTATCTGTTGTTGTCACAATTGGCTCCTTTGAAAGGTCCTGCATCTTTGTCCTTTGCTAAAATGTGCTCACTTCTGTCCATATATTTTCAAAAGCAAACGCATGTGGTAGCCTCTCATGTTGCCTTTTATCGTTGTGAAAAACAACCGCATCAGTCCTATCGCGCTTGGGCTGCTGAACTTCATGGCCTCAGTAGAAAGTGTCAATTTGTTACTGAAGTTCACATAGAATCCTACGCCGATTCTATGGTACGGGATGCTATTATCCGGTCGGCACCCGACAAAGAAGTTAGGCAACGTGCCCTTCAGTTGGCAAATCCGACTCTCGATGAAGTCCTATCCATCGCTCAGTCTTTTGAAATTTCTCGTGCCGCTGGGGCGCAAATAGAGGCGTGGGGTGACATCGGGGAAGTACAACCTCTGTGCGCTGTTGACGACGCATGCGGTGTGTCCCCGCTGGCCGACGTGGCCGCAGTACGCTACCAAGCGCAGCCTCGGCCTAACCGTAAACAAACCTCTAAGAAACTGCAGCAAAACCCATGGCAACTTCCTTCGTGTCCGTGGTGTTTTATGCAACATTCACGAGAAGATTGTCCACAATGTTGGGCCGTGTGTTACAAATGCAAAAAGAAGGGTCATGTGCCATCCGTTTGCAAATCTGACCGCATACCTGACGTTCATGAATGTGACGCTGATTCTGCTTCTGTGTTGTCTGTCAATGATACTTCTTCCCTTTCAGGGAAGTTATTCCTCACTGTCCAAATCCTTGGTCAGGATGTTCGCATGCAGGTGGATACTGGTTCTGCTGCCACTATCATTAATTCTCAGACGTACCTTCAGTTGGGTTCTCCAATCCTATCACCTGTCACTCGGCAATTACGGATGTACAATAAACAGAAGATTTCTGTCTTGGGACAATTTAATGCTGAGGTATCTTACAAATCCATAGCTCCCACTGTTCCCATATTTGTGGTCGACCAGAGTAACGCAGAGAATCTTTTTGGTTTTGATGCCTTTCACGTTTTTGGGTTCTCCATAGATGACTCTGTCAATATCGTCTCTCATGCTATTCCTTATGCTCAATTGGATTCCTTGTCGACGACATTTTTGTCCCTGTTTTCTCCTGGGTTAGGCCGTGCAAATGACTTTGAAGCTCATATCATGCTCAAACCCACTGCTCGGCCTAAGTTTTTTCGGGCTCAGCCCATTCCTGTGGCCCTTCGTGATCAGGTAAAATGGGAGCTGGATCGTCTCACTACTTCCGGGGTCTTGCTTCCTGTCACTTCCAGTGAGTGGTCCTCTCCTGTCATTGTCGTTGCTAAGCCCAATGGTGATATTCGTCTCTGCGGCGATTTTAAAGCCACTGTAAATGCTCAATGCCTCATCAACACTTACCCTATGCCCCGACCTGAAGAATTGTTCACTAAACTTGCTGGAGGCCAGTATTTTTCTAAAATTGACCTGTCAGAAGCTTATCATCAACTTCCTCTCGACGCTGCTTCCCGGCAGTTTCTGGTCCTTAACACGCCTTTCGGCCTCTATCAATACCAACGGTTGCCATTCGGAGTTGCCAGCGCCCCTGCTCTCTTTCAGCGATTCTTGGAACAATTATTGCTCCCTGTCCCTGGGTGTATCAATTACATGGACGACATTGATGTCACTGGCTCCACCACTGAAGAACATCTTCAGAATCTCCGCACACTTTTTCATGTCTTACAGACTGCCGGTCTTAAGTGTAATCTTCAGAAATCACAATTTTTTCATGCATCTATCATGTACTTGGGGTTCCAACTCTCTCGGGATGGTATTCGTCCGCTTCAGCAAACTGTCCTGCGATTGCTGCCCTTCCTCGCCCTACATCTGTTAAGGAACTGCAGGCTTTCTTGGGGAAAATAGCATACTATCAGAAGTTTTTATCGTCTGCTGCTTCGGTGGCTCAGCCGTTGCATCAAAACGTGCCTTTTCACTGGTCCGCGTCATGCGATGCGGCTTTCCAGAAATTGAAGACTATGCTGAAACAGTCCCTGTGCCTGGCTACTTATCGACCTGGCCAACATCTCGTTCTTGCCACGGACGCCTCTCAACATGGAGTCGGTGCAGTCCTTGCCCACCGTTTTTCTGATGCTTCTGAACAACCCATTGCTTATGCCTCCAAAACGCTCACGGATGCCCAACACAAATATTCTCAAACTGAAAAAGAAGCTTTGGCCATTATCTATGCTCTTCATAAGTTTGGTGTTTTTCTTTATGGATCCAAATTTCATCTTGTTGCGGACCACAAACCACTTGTTTCCTTGTTTCATCCATCAACGTCACTTCCCGACAAGGCTGCACACCGCCTCCAGCGTTGGGCTCTTTACTTGTCTCGTTTCAATTATGAGATTCATTTCCGGCCGACGGCTCAACATGCGAATGCTGATGCGCTGTCGCACTTTCCCATGGGTCCTGATCTGGCATTCGATAGGGACGAACTTTTGTGTTTCCACCTGGATGTTGCCGAGCAGCGGGTTGTGGATGGGTTCCCTATCACCGGGGACCGGCTGATGGCTGCTACAGGTTCTGATCCTACCCTCTCCCAGGTTTTACGCTGTATTCAAAAGGGTTGGCCAGATCGTCCGTCCGTTAAGACTTCTGATCCGTTGCGGAACTACTACGCTTTGCATTACCGCCTCACAGCTAGCGATGGTGTTATCCTCCTTTCCACCGACAATGCTTCGCCGCGTGTTGTGGTACCTGCGTCTTTGCGTGCTTCGGTCTTGCGCCTCCTTCATCAAGGGCACTAGGGTGCCTCTCGCACAAAATCTCTGGTGCGCCGTCATGTGTACTGGCCTGGCATCGACTCTGAAATCGCACACATGGTCACTGCCTGCGGCCCTTGTGTGTCACAGGCCGCCGCCCCGAAGTCATCTTTGTCACCGTGGCCTTCGCCTGAGAAGCCCTGGGAGTGTATTCATGCTGACTTCGCAGGACCTTTTTTACATACTTATTGGCTACTCGCGATTGACGCCTACTCTAACTTTCCTTTTGTCCGATGCACGTCACCTACCACCGCAGTAACCACAAGTGCTCTCACTCGCATTTTCTCTTTGGAAGGCCTTCCCTCTACTCTTGTTACTGATAATGGTCCGCAATTTGCCTCTTCCGAATTTGCGGATTTTTGTGCTCGTCATGGCGTCATGCATGTCACGGCCCCTCCGTTCCATCCACAATCAAACGGTGAGGCTGAACGACTGGTCCACACATTTAAGGCTCAGGTGAAGAAACTCCTGACTTGTTCTGCTGCTGATGATGCGCTTCTCCAATTTCTGGCTTCTTACCATTTCACCCCCATGGGCGACCACAGCCCGGCTGAGCTCTTACATGGCCGACAGCCCCGCACGCTACTTCATCTTCTGCGGCCTTCCACCTCATGGCCACGGGTGCCTTCGCTTGGTCGGTTCACCGCCGGTGACCTTGTATGGGTACGGGGATATGGCAGGTGGCCAAAATAGAGTCCTGGCCACATCTTACGACACCGTGGCCGACGCCTGTATGAAATCCAGACGGACACAGGTGTTGCAGTGCGTCATTCAGAACAGCTTCGGCCTCGTGTGCCGGCAACGCCTGTTCCGAATGCCGCTACACCACCTTCGGCCCTACCTGACACTCGGGATCTTGGCATCTCTCATTACTCACAATGCAACCCTCTCATCATCATCTCGGTGCCAGCACAAGAACAGACGCCACCAGGAGACGTGCCCATGCAGGAACCGGATGACCATTATCTGTTGGAGCAACTCTACTCGCCTCCTTCTCCTACGGACGCCGACACATCGCCCATGTCTCCTGTTATAACAACCGGACTTGCCACAACAGGCAGATTGGTGCACGGGGCCCCAGCAGATTCGACCCCTACGTCTCCTGTCATCTCGACCTGTTATCATCGGGGACACTTCCGTCCATACGGGAAGCCTCCTCCTCGACCCTTTACGGCCAGTCAAACAACACCGATGGACGTTAGCAATGTACGGGCCACCTCCATCAAGACCAGTGCAAAAAAAATTCAAAGGGGGGAAAAGTGTTGTGACTCGCCGATCTTTCAAAGTGCCGGCGCACAGTTATGCGCGCGCTCTACATGCGGCGCTGTCTGCCAGCCATGCAGTAGCCGCGCCACATAAGCGGCCAGCCAGCCAGTGGCCGCTAGACTTGGACTCAGTGCTGATTTGACTGTTACCATGTACACATGTCTCACTTTGTCTACTTGCTCTGTGACTTACATGTATTGTGTCGTCTTTGAAACATATGTGTTGACATTATAACAGTCTCACACTTCGACCAGCTTAATTTTGTGAAACCTACATGCTGTAACTGATAATGAGAGAATACAATTTTTCGTGACATGGAGAATGATGTTTATTTCCATACTTCTAATAACAACTTGGATCTCTCACAAACATATGGCAATGTGCCAACTTCACCAGCTATATACATATCAAGGTTCTGTATATTCCTAGTCTTAAAATTATGTACCACTAAAAATCATTCTGAATTAGTGGCACTTTGCAGCTATATATTTGTCTGTAGATAGGTGGGTATATTAGAAGCATAACTTTTAGAAATATTGCTCCGAGATTTCCCGAGGTAAAATTGTCCGACACGTTACCAATTTCTTTTTTTTCCCTTTCTGAATTGGAGGCAAAACCATATGAAGTAAATTTTCAAATACAGATTCATCCATTCGTATAACACTGGATAAGGATGAGGCATATTAAAACAATATCTTATGTAGAAAAGCTTTGTTAAGATACTTACAATGCCAATTTGGAATGAAATGATGATACTTCTTAACACTTCAAATCAAATTAAAAAGTTTCATTTGAATATTAACCTCAATTTTACATGATACAAAGTGGGTATACTGTTTCCACTGTCTTGTCCTCTTCATCCAAGTTTTAGACCACATTTTTGTCCTTTCCCTTTGCTCACTAGCATCCACTTCTACCTCACTAAGCACTAAAAATAACTGACAATGTTCATTTGTTTTTAACATTTGCAGTTTAAAGGACATTTTGCCAACAAACAACTGGCTGCTTAAGCAAGCAAGCTTACAGTTTCCTGCAGCTTGCTAGCCAACAGTATTGCATGGCGTTTAGCAAATTTTTTGCGAAGTTGCTGTGTGACACGGGTTATAGCAATCAGTTGGAGCTGTTTGTGGTAATTGGTGACCCAAAGCACTCCTTGCACACTTGTGCAGTTTCACCACTCTGTGAAACAGCCTCCTGATTTTGGGCTCCATTCTTCAGTTGCTCTTTGGCTAAGCAGATCTGTTGCTGGTTGTCAGTAAATGTCTTTCTAATTTTCACCTGACATTTTTTCCATGAAATTCCTTTCATCACTATTCTCAAACCACTGCTGGGCTGTACGGTTCACGTAAAGGTAGAAATTGGCAAGACACATCATGAGATGGTCAAATCCCTTGACCATTTAATTGCATCCTGACCAGCTTCCCCAAGTACGTTGCTGGATGCCTCGTGTGCATCTGACTCAGACATTTTTGTATTCGCTGGTACTTAGGTAATAAGAATTGACTGAGATTTATATTGTTTACTAGCCTTAAACAACAAGTAATTGCAAGAGATATGAACTTAATCACTGATAGACATGTCACTAACCAGCAATTACGACCACTGACAATTATGACCACTGCACCACCACAGAAGTGAGGCACAGCACTCGGTAACAGATGTAGGTGTCTTGTCTGGCATAGGGCAAGACAAGAATATTAAATTCATTGAAAGTCATATTCCTTTTCCTAAATAACAACATGAGTCAACTCTCACATACATTTCTGTGTTTGGCATCATGATCACCATTTAATAACACACTGGTTCATCTTTGACAATCAAAATCAATGCCATGTTTTGCCAGTCCTTTGTTTGTTGACAGAACATGTCACCAGATGTTACACAGGTGATGATTTCTGTAGCACATAATACGGTCATTTGTTATCTCCGAGCTAATATCTAGTGACAACCCATTCGAGTCCACTAAAGTTTGTATCTGGTAAATTTGAATGCCACAGTATCAAGTGGAATTCTGCAAGATGCTCAACAAACCAATATGGTATGTGTCAGTATTTGTGGCATGGACATTATTCTTCTCTCAGAAGTACCAATGTGTTTGACCAAAGTTTGTGTAGCAACTGTAGTTTCCAACAATGGAAAATCCAGGTTGTAATAATGATGTAGTATGAAAGATAGACTGCAACTCATCATATAGTAAAAGGATAAACTGCTACTCACCATATAGTGGAGATGTAGAATCACGGACAGGCACACCAAAATGACTGCTAAACAAGTAAGCTTTTGGCCAAAAGGCTTTCTTCTGAAATACACACACACACACACACACACACACACACACACACACACACACACAAGACCACTGTCAATGGCCACCTGGGCCAGACTGGCAGTCTAGCCTCATGCTGCTTTGGCAGTTCTTTATAACCTGTTGATGCTATTACAAAGAAAGCCAAGGGGTGCTGAACTGAACTGTCAAGCATGTGGCGTGAGCAGGCTAACCTGTAGAAAATATGGATGCCCAGGAACTTGACGATTCCATCTTGACAAACTGCCTATTGGCTTCTGTCTCGGGTTCTTCGGCCGACGTTCATCTAATGATTTTTCTGACGTTTCGCCAGCACGAGTGGCTGGCATTGTCAAAGCTTCACCCTCCATTGCTGGTGGTGAACTGGAGCCGAGCTCGCAGGCGCAGACTATATGTACCTGGCGCACCAACGTCCGAGGGCTTCTCCGCGGTCATTTCCGGTGCGGTTCTCCTCTTGCTACCTGCGACGGTCGTTCGCTGCAGTACGGGAAGCCAGGATCCGTTGACCTTAAGGCTTTCCTCTTTCTTGTTCAAACTGTTCGCGTGTTTTTGTATTTCTACAGCTTCTCTGAACAAGCGCGTGTGATAGTGGTTCTCTACAGCCAGAACTTCCGTGTCGGCGAATTTTATTACGTGGTCGGTCTCATTCAGTGCGTGTTCTGCCACGGCCGATTTCTCCACCTGCCCCAACCTGCAATGTCGCTTATGCTCCTTGATCCTGGTGTTAATGGATCGTCCAGTCATCCCGACATAAACTTTTCCGCATGTGCATGGTATGCGGTATATTCCCGACATTGAAAGTGGGTCTCTTTTCTCCTTCGCCGATCTAAGACACTCTTTGATCTTCCTTGTCGGTTTGAAGATCGTCTTTACGCCATGTTTGCGCAATATACGGCCAATTCTGTCCGTCACTCTGGGAATGTATGGCAGAAAGGCCGTACCCGACATTTCTTTTTCTGGTTCCTTACTTCGCCGAGTGTTTGGCTCAGTTACACTTCTAATATAATTTGTGGAGTACCCATTGCTCCTCAGGACTGTTTCCAGGTGTTGCATTTCTCGTTTGAGGTGTTGCGGCTCACATATTCGTCCTGCTCTCGTTACGAGCGTACTAATCATGCCCCTTTTCTGGCTCGGGTGGTGGTTTGACAGTTTGTGCAGGTATCGGTCCATGTGAGTCGGTTTTCGATACACGCTGTGTCCCAGGTTTTCGCCGTCCCTTGTGACCAGCACATCTAGAAATGGCAGTTTCTTGTCCTTTTCTACTTCCATGGTAAATGTTATGTTGGCATGGAGGCTGTTCAAGTGTCTTAGGAAGTCACCGAGCTGTTCTTCACCATGGCTCCACACCACGAAAGTATCATCGACGTATCTGTACCACACCTTAGGTTTGCAAGTGGCCGAGTCCAGTGCCTGTGCTTCGAATTGTTCCATGAAGAAGTTGGCCACCACTGGACTGAGAGGACTACCCATGGCGACGCCTTCCAGCTGTTCGTAGAAGTCGCCATTCCACGTGAAATAGCTCGTGGTGAGACATGCATGGAAGAGCTTTCTGATGTCTAGCGGGAAAATGGAACCGATGTGCTCCAGAGCGTCACTGAGTGGCACTTTCGTAAATAACGATTCCATCTTGCCATATTTAATGACCTTTAAATTTTAATTAGTTTGTGATCAAATAACCATTAACAATGAGAATAGTTTCACTCAAGACCAGGCAGAGTGCCCACCAGGTGTTACAGAACTGGTTTCCTTTTCAAGTGTTCAGAAGTACATATGCTGGGAGAGGACCCAATTAAAGCAAAACATTCATGTTCACCGACAGGATACTTGCTAGTGAAGTTGCCAGTGAAGACAATTATCTATCATTTTCACAGACAGCATGATGTGACCACTCTAATGTGCAATACTGAATGGAACCTACAAGATCGCCAGCCGGAGTGGCCGAGCGGTTCTAGACGCTACAGTCTGGAACCGTGCGACCGCTACAGTCGCAGATTCGGATCCGGCCTCAGGCGTGGATGTGTGTGATGTCCGTAGGTTACTTAGGTTTAAGTAGTTCTAAGTTCTAGGGGACTGATGACCTCAGAAGTTAAGTCACATAGTGCTCAGAGCCATTTGAACCTACAAGATCAGCTGATAAGATCACATACATGCCATAACATATTGTCCTTTCCCTGACAAAATATGTCTGGCATGCAGTTATGCATAGGACAACTTGTATGAATAGGGGCAGTGAGATACAGTGATATGAGTCACTTAGGAGGATATAGGAATGACTGGCAAGAAAAAGATCAGAAAATAGAGGTATCTGGTCATGACAACTCAAATTATTAACATACAACGTACTTGGATTCCAACATTTCTTCTTCGCCTTCCTTGTATATTTCGTCTCCTGAAGGAGACAATGCACGCTTTCCTGGACACTCCCATTGTAGTTTCAGGATTTTTTCTTTATCCAGTGTTTCAAACATTTGTATTACATCTTCTCGTGGTATAAACCAGTCACCCTGAAACAATTACAAATGAAAAACATGTTCATTTATCCAATGATGTGCCTAAAAAAACTTTTAGCCTATAGAAAGTGTGGAACAGTTTACTAAGAGACGGCAGCAGCTGTTGCTTCTTTTTCACCACTAATTGCTGCCATTAAGCAAGGCTGTGTAGGTTATACTAAACATAAATATTTTCTTTTCTCACCTTTTAGCAGCACCAATATTAGGAACAGGTCCTTGGTTTGGATTACAGTTAAATATTTCAAATTACATAAACTAAAATACATGTTGTTCCTAAAAGCTCGATCCAATTTCAAAGTACTATACATTCTAAAATTGAATACTCTTGCCTACAGCTTACAGCAGTGAACAGGTAGGAGATGTTCTTAATGTATGCAGGACTACAACAATTCAGTGTAATCCAAGATGGCATGCCAACAAAGGAAATCAGAATCAAAAACATAAATCTGTTACCACTGTATAGTACAATTTGAATCAATTCTTAGCACTTCAGTTCCTACTGATACTACTTTTTGAGAGTGGCGAGGTTGTGTAAAACAAGGTTATTGAAATATCACACCACAAAGCATGAAAACTGATGCAGCAAGCAAGTCAAGAATTTGGTATACCAAAAGAAACAGTTTCGAAAGTTTTTGGCATTTTCCTCACATAAGAAACAGTTTCCTAAAAAATAAACTCAACTTTTCAATTTTCTTGGGAAGGGGAAACAGACATAAGCTTTCAAAATTGCTTTATTAATTCCATTAGTTGTTGAAATTTACATGTACTAGTAGAGACACACAGAACAATGTCATCACACAACTGAAAGCAGCTCAAAAGTATTTTTAGGAGCACATATGCCTTCATCTTTATCCCATTTTAAGGATCTGAAACTCCCTCCAGATCTTCAGAGAATATAGTTGGTGAAATGGGATCACCTTACCTGACTTTTCTTTCAATTCTAAATTGTTCACTATCCTGATGAATTCTAATAGAAGCTGTACCACTGAAGATCACATTCTTCAGCGAACTAACATATATTGAATCAACACTTAATTTTTTCAAAAGCTTTATGTAGTGATTTTGTTTAAACTGAGTCAAACATGTCCTAAAAATCAATTAATTCCAGTCAAATTGAAATTCAAATTCATTAATCTTGTCTACAATTTGGTACACAACTTACAAATCATCAAGTGTGCTTTATCCACTTTAAAATGAGAAACCCAATGCTTTTCCTATGATATTTTGCAATATTTTATTGAATAGACCTACAGAGCAAAGGCTGTGTGCCTCACTGCTTTGTGTCGACATATTGACCAGTTTTATGGGAGAAGTTAACCACACATTATTGTGCAGTATTTTTAAAGCACTACAGGCAATACATGAACTTGGATGTATTATCAAATGTTTGAAGAATACAACTGTCACAATTCTACTTCATTAAACATCATGTTAGACATTACAAATTGGTGCAACAGTTTAATTTACACGTTCTGTTCCTCTGTGGTACATTATTACAAGTTTGTGCCACAATACAGTAGACTAGTGATGTTTACTTTCCACTGTTAACATAGGTCCCCTTAAAATAGTTTGCCAACATATACTCTTTGAGGAAAAAAGATGCACCACTAAGGAATTATCCGAATGGGACGGATATTAGTACATGTGGTGCACATGAACAAACAAATGATTCCAATTTCAGAAAAACCGGACAATTTACTCAAGAGAAGGAGCTTCACAAGTAGAGCAATTCAATAATGCACTGGTCCACTTCTGACCCTTACACAAACAGTTTTCGGGTTGGCATTGATTGACAGAATTGTTGGATGTCCTCCTGAGTGATATTGTGCCAAATTCTATCCAACTGGCATGGTAGAGAATCAAAATGCTGAGCTGCTTGGAAGGCACTGCCCACAATGCTCCTAATGTTCTCAATTGGGGGAGAGATCCAGTGACCTTGTTGGCTGAGGTAGCATCTGGCAGGCATGAAGACAAGCAGCAGAAAAACTCACCATGTCTGGGTGGGCATTATCTTGCTGGAATGTAAGCACAGGGTGACTTGCCACGAAAGGCAACAAAACGGGGCATAGAACATCATCAAAGTACAGCTGTGCTGTAAGGGCACCACAGATAACAATCAAAGGGGTCCTGCTATAAAATGAAATGACACTCCAGACCATCACTTCCAATTGTCAGGTCATATGGAGGGCAACAGTCAGGTTGCTATCCCACTGCTGTCTGGGGCGTCTCCAGACAAAAATTTGCTGCTCATCAAGGCTCAGTTCAGAGTGGGATTCATCACTGATGACAATTCTACTCCAGTCAATGAGATTCCAGGTTGAATGTGCCCCACACCACTGCTAACGGGCTTGTCGATGTATAGAGGCCAATGGTAGCTGGCACGAGGGGTGCCATGAGCTCAGCCCCTTTCCGTGAGCCACCTATCAATGGTCCTTGTGCTCAATGAAGCACCAGTTGCACATGTTCTTTGAGCCCAACAACAAACGCTGACATCTGTTCATGCACGTGTCAGTGAGGCATGGTTACTGTGTTACTGAGCACACGGAATTAAATTCACAAAGACTTTACTTCCTGGTACTGACATGTCCCCTGTTTACTACTCTTGCCAGCTGTGCGATGAAATTGCACTGCAATGTCACACCTTCATCCATCGGCCAACAAAGTTTACAATTTTGCATTTTCCATCAATACCTGTACGAAAATCAATTTATGATAAATTTGCATACATCCTTCGTGGTGCACCTTTTGTGTTAAGAGTGTACTATTGCATCAAATGACATAGGCAACAAAGTGAAAAAATCACGTTTACTTTCCTTTCAATAATTTTAAATTCAGCCACAGTGGGAGTTTACAGTATGTTTATCAGTCACATTTCAAGATATTTCTGTGAAGTTATGAAGCTTTCATTTTTAAGCCGTTGAGAAATGCCAGCATCCTCATTCTCCTAATGTCACTGTGTGAGGTTTTTCAGCTTTCATGGCTAGGCACAAAGTAGATCGTACTTTCCCAACCAGTGTAGTACGGTCGTATGTAGTGTATCAAAATATTCTATTCTCTCTAATATTTTTACAATGACACATTTCACTTTTTCAGTGTGAAATGAAATTTGAGACAACCTGTAGAAGTCAGCCCCTGAAACGGCGGGCAAAACGTGGAACAGTAGTTGCCTTACTCTTCGAACTTAGTGAAAACAAGAGTAAGATCATCTAGGTAACATCACCAGTTTCAGTATATACTCTACCTCAATAGGTAGTGGTCTAAATATTTTATAATGGAGAACCTAATTATTTGTAAAAGGTGAATAATCTTCCCAGACATTTTGCAACAGTACAGCAAATGATTTTTTTTTATCTAATCATCATTTGTAAGAACATGCTGTACATTACAAATACGGTACTGAATACTTGCAACAAAACTGCAATCTGAGAATTTAAAATATTTTTAGACATGGATTTTGAAAGGGATCCTCCTATTTTCGCAAACAATTGGTTTCACCAGTTAGGCCAACTGTGCACCATATCATACCCACTCAATGCCATGTGTGTGCCTCACATTTTCTGGTTCCTTCAGCATTAAGGAACTGCTTTCCTCAATTCAACTGTACAGTTAACTGTGGCAGCATTAAGCTTTACCCAATCGACCATTCCCTCGGGTGTGCTAATTCTTAGGTACCGGAGAACTTCTAAGCATTCCATCACAGAAATTGGATGCAAATAAATGTGAAAATTAGAATGTAAGTTGGTATGGGATGTGTACTCGAGTGGCCTAATTGGTAAAGTCACACATGAATGAGTCCAATCTTTCAATGGTCATACTGTAACAATCAAAGATCATATTTGGTTCAAACAACATTCTTCAATTTGAACTGTACAGTATTTCCAGTGAAATTTTATGTGGAGTTGAAATGAACATAAGCAGAAGCCCACACTCCTTATATGTGGAGCTGTTTTACCAAAGCAAGCAATAGAAGCAAATAAACTTAATTCACAAAGAAATCATCCATATGTGATGTTGAACTCAAGATAATATTCCCAGCGCCTTCCAGAGACACAAAATAAATCATTTAGCACAATGCATTTCTGCTTCTGAAGAAGTGTTCCAGGCTTCACGTTCATCACAAGCCTATGCATTGAAAGACCTCTGTGGCACACTATCAAACACAGACATCACGATAACTGTAGTAGGTGACTCCCCCCCAACCCCACCCCACCCCTTGAAACAATAATCTTTTATTTCACACTCCGTATAGTGTGTTACTATGTTTCTGAATGACACCCACTTATCATTGTTATTTAGAAGGATGTACTAAGCTGTGTGCTGACATTGTTCTAATTACACTATGTCTATGGAACTGGTAACAGTCTGTCATGTACATCACTGTCACAATTCTCTGCTTAATACTGATTGTCATAAGAATGACTTGGGGGCTCACTCAAAATGTGGCTATAAAATTTTAAGTGTTACTTTCAGGAAGGTTTCTGGGATAGCAGAAGCAGAAAATGGTACATCATGGCAGGGGGAGGGGAACTGGAGAGCAATTTCACATCACAGCAATGAAATACATGACACAAAATGCACAGATGCCAGATTTTACATATTTCTCGACTTTTTTGTTTGAGGAAATGTCCAACACATATGTCTAAATGGGATGACCAATGGTTACATCTGCAAACTGATATACAAATGTCGAAATTTATCTTCACATTAGCTTTCAAATGTAGATGGCATTACGGTATTCTTCCTGTTTGTGTGAAGCATGTATAGTCCATAAGCCATTTGATTGTGAGAAGCAGAGGGTTCTTCTAGTTCCACTACATGATCCCCCTTCCCTGATCCGTGCAAATGGCACGAGGGAAGAATGATGGTCAGTAAATCTCCATATTAGCTCTAATCCCTCATATTTTCTCACTGCCATCATTTTGTGTGATGTGTGGGAGAAAGTAATATGTTGTCTGCTTCTTTCTGGAATGTACTATTTCAGAATTTCAATGGTATACTTCTCCACAGTACAGAACTGAGGAGGATACATTTCTCCAACCCAGTAGTGCCTGAAAACCACACCAATACTTACCAACAAGAGTGAGACTTTGAATAACGAAATGTTGTGGCATTGCCATTCATTAGGTTGACTGTTTTCCTGCTGAGAAGGGATATCCAACACAGGATGACATCTATTTACTTAAATTGCTCAGTAAAGAGTTCAAAAATGAAAGCACCTGGCATCTGTTTGTGCATGTGTATTCAAATACAGTGATATGTGAACAGGCAGAATACAGCATTGGGGTTGGCAACGCCTATGTAAGACGACTAGTATCTGGTGCAGTTGTTACATTGGTTACTGCTGCTACAATGACAGGTTATCGAGATTTAAGTGAGTTTGAACGTCGTGTTATAGTCGCCGCATGAGCGATGAGACACAGCATCTCCAAGATAGCAATGAAGAGGGGATTTTCCCATATCACAATTTCACAAGTGTACTGTGAATATCAGGAATCCAGTAAAACATCAAATCTCCAACATCGCTGTGACTGGAAAAAGATCCTGCAAGAACAGGACCATCGACGACTGAAGAAAATCATTCAACATAACAAATGTGCAACCCTTCGGCAAATTGCTGTAGGTTTCAATAATGGCCCATCAACAAGTGTCTGCGTGTGAAACATTCAATGAAACATCATTGTATGGGCTTTTGGAGCCAAAGGACCACTTGTGTACCCTTGACGACTGCAAGACACAAAGCTTTATGCCTCTCCTGGGCCTGTCAACACAGACATTGGACTGTTGATGATTGGAAACATGTTGCCCAGTCCGACGAGTTTCATTTCAAATTGTATCGAGCAGATGGACGTGTATGGGTATTGAGACAACCTCATGAACCCAAGGACCCTGCATGTCAGCAGGGACTGTTCAAGCTGGTGAAGGCTCTGTAATGGCGTGGGGAATGTGCAGTTGGAATGATATGGGAGCCCTGATACGTCTAGATACGACTCTGACAGGTGACACATACATAGCATTCTGTATGATCACCTGCATCCATTCATGACCACTGTGCATTACAACACATTTGGGCAATACCAGCAGGGCAATGCGACAGCTTCTGAGTTTAAACACTTCAGCTGGCCACCGAACTCCCTAGACATGAACATTATTGAGCATACCTGGGATGCCTTGCAATGTGCTGTTGAGAAGAAATTCCCACCCTCTCATACTCTTACAGATTTATGGACAGCCTTGCATGATTCATGGTGTAAATTAGATTCAGCACTACCTCAGACATTAGTCGAGGACATGTCACTTCATGTTGTGGCACTTCTGCTTGCTCACGGGGGCCTTACACGATATTAGGCAGGTGTAGCAGTTCCTTTGACTCTTCAGCGTATATATTTATATGGGGATAACGTGGTTTGTGAGTTGTGCACAATGGGAAAATAGTCATGTCTTCCATTCAAAACCAGTAAAATGTATTCTAAAAACATTTGGAATTTAGTAAATTCTGATTTGTACAGACTAATGGACATAATGTCTATTGGCGGATATCTTCATTCTCTCACATTTACTGATGATTTTTCAAGAAACAAGTTTAGTCTGTTTTTGAACAAACTGAGGTCACACAGACATTCAAAAACTTCAAAGTCATAGCAGAAAAGTGTACAAGCAGAAATATCTAGAAGCTGCAATGGAAAGGAATATGCCAACAATCAACTAAAAAGATTTCAGAGTTCAAAGGTACCATGATGTCTGATGCCAACTTACCAAAGCAGTATAGGGCAAGATGCTGTGTCTACAGCTCTATACCTATCTATTCATTCTTCATCTACCACACTTGAAGATAATATGTCATACAAGTTTTGATACAAGAGAAAGCCTTAAGATAAACACTTGAGGAATTCTGGCTGCAGTGCAATGATTCACATTCAGAAATCCAATTGCAAGGAATGGGAAAAAAATTCACAGAAGCTGACATTTGTAGGCTACTGCCGGACAACCAGAGGCTATTGATTAATCAGTTTATAGACTTGTCAGATAACTGTCAACAGAGATGCAAATTTCCTGGAGGATGAGAATTTTCCATGTTCAAAGGTACAGGAACTTGGGACCACCAAAGTCTTAGGTATAGAACAAGGAGCAGTTCTTCATGGCATCAATACTTCATGTACTGAAGAAATTAAATTGATAGGCAGTGATAAATCTTTATTATAGATTTGACACTAAACCAATGGAAACAAAGTGAAGACGTGCAACATGAGAGTTATAAAAAATGGACCCTGGAGTTGAACAAGATTACATCTATAAAGTAAAGAACCAAACCCCAAAAAATGGCCTAACCATTTTATTTACAACTTGCAAGAAGGACTGCCAAATGAAGACACTGGTGCCCAAAGAGATCTTGCACGGAATACATAAAGAAGAATGGAAAAAAAACAATGAACAAAGAATTCGTATCTCCAGTTTGTAATGAGACATTTGAGGCAGAGGTATTTGGGAGAGACAAACTTCTCTAGACTAAGTGGCTATTACTGATAAAGCCTAGAACTGATAGTACAACAGAAATATTTAAGACAAGAATAATGGTAAAAGGATGCACTGAAGATGAATGTGTTAATTTTAAGGAAACCTTTGCACCGGTGGTCAAGCAAGTGTCCATTATACGTCTCGTATCTACGGCAGCTCAAAAGAAATTTAGATCATTCCACCAGAAAATTTTGCAGCTCCTGGAAAAATGTGGAGGCAGACAAAACACTGATCCATCTATCTGTTTTTATAGAGATGGCACCAAACTAGTCATTGTTGCTTGATGATGATATGCTATTATTCTCTAATGACAGACAGGTTTTGAATCACATAAAAAATTCTTTGGCGATATTTTTTGAGATAAAAGACTTAGGACCAATACGCCAATGCCTATGAATGGAAATAACACAAAATTATGAAAAAGGAAAAATTTAGATCTCCCAAGAATACAATGCAAGAATAGTTCTGCAGAAATATGGAATGAGTGAAGCTAAGCCATTATCAATACCACTTGAACTCAGTCAGTCGAATCAGCTGATGTCAACATGTACCTTATCAGGAAGCAATAGGAAGTGTTCTATATCTACCCCAACCAAATATTCAGATCTGAGATACGCGATTTTCCTTAGCAAATATAATCACTGTTTTAAAAGTGTCCACTGGTCTTCAGTAAACAGAGTCTTTAGATGTTTCAAGGGAACCATGGGCTATTAACTGGAATTTCCTGGAGTTGGCAACAGAAAAATAAAGGCCTGATCTCATGTAGATTGGGGAAAGAAAATCAAATGACCAGGCCTCTGTAACTGGATCATGTATAAAACTGCAAAATTATTCAATTTTGTGGTCTAATATTTAAAAAATAAAGGAAAAAAAACTGCAAGAGTTGCTGGTGAAGCTGAATAAATGGCTTTGGAATCAACTGTTCACGATTTACTGGGGTTAAGTCAACTTATGACTCAGTCAGATCCAGCTGGTAGCACAAAGTCACTTTAAATACATTGTGATGATAGAGGAGCCATTCAGTTAGTCAAAAATATAGTGACAAATTCTAGAACCACAAACAAATATAAAATATTTTATAAGAAGGCACAATGAATCACACGTTATTAATACTGAACATCTTTCTGAACAAATACTTTCACAAAACCCTTATGTAAAGCAAGACCGAAAACACTTTCAAGAAACTGTGGCCCTGTGAAGTAAATCAGGGAACAGCTGTTCATTCGAACTTCACACTGCATGTCAATGTCAATTAATGGGGGCCTTTTGAGTATGTAAATTGATTTATAGCTTTTTGTTTACTCCTTTGTCTTTACTGTTATATCTCCAGTTGTTGTGTGTTCCTATATGAGTAGTCACTGAAATGCATGTACTGAGTTTTCAATCACTAAAACGTTCTTTTACAAAGCTTTCACGTTAGCACTAAAGCTGCTCAGGATAATGGAATGATCAACTTGCCTCGTTCGTACGGAAAGCAGACAGCCTAGTCTTCGATTCATTAACTGGGTATTACGAAAATGCGATTAGTTTAAAAATTACTTATGAAAAGTTCGTGCGACCAATCCTAAAATATCACTCTAGTGTGTGACACTCGTACCAAACAGGGCTAGGCCTAACTAGATCTACTGAACGCGAACAAAGAAAGGCAGCACGTACGGCTATAGGTGACATGTTCAAAAACGTGAATTCGCAGTCGCTTTAAGGTAGACGAATATCATTCCCCGAAAGTCTACATAAAGAAATATATGTCGAGGTCCCGTCGAGGATGAGGGACAAGATTAGACCAATTAAAGGGCACACAGACGCGTTTAAGTAGTCAGTCATCCCGCGCTGCATACGCAATTGGCTAGTGAAAAACCCTTAACATATAATACAATGCTAAGCACTCTCTTGCACATAATTCAGTGATTTGCAAAGTATGCAGCTTACTTAATAATTGGTGCTAACATGTACGCTTCATTTCATTGTGTAGAAGACTAGTCACTATATTTCGACAGTGACAGAGAAGCCTAGACCTACAGAGGAGTTGGAGTCTGGTTGACTGTAAAATAAATTCCACAAAAAATTAAAAACAAATACACTTGTTGCTTCTATAAAGTCAAGTAAACTTCACACGAAATCGTAAACAAAGTAAACAATCAATACGAATGCTTTCAACCAGTTACACAGCTTTCATTAAACGATGCATAATCTGGACAACTAAATTCTGCATCTCACGTCAAAAATTAATGAGCTACAGTCGTGTAATGTTCTCAACATCAAAGCGATATGAACATAGTACTTGCCGAAACAACGAATTATGTATTTATAAATTTGACATAACTTACGTTAGGTTTAACTCCATACTTTTCGTCGTCAGAACAATCAACACACCAATCGTCTTCATTACCTTCATTTTGAGTGACATTCTGTTCCCCAGACATTACGATGATTATTTCGTATCTCTTGTATATCAACAAACATTTCGCGGGCACGCACTTCACTTTCGATCAAAGACAATCATATCAAAGATATTACGGGCAAAGAACACACTAGGGCTAGCACAATACGTTCAAGCTAGGTAAGGAGAGCCCTACGTCATAGTGACGTAATGTACGTGATCGTGACGTGATTAAACTTAAATCGACTTCATGAGTACTTTTACCGATCTTTGCAGTTGTACCACAGTCTAACATACTGTGGTTGTACAGAGGTTGCAGGGTAACGTGAAAGCTAAATGTAAACAGACGTGTACAAACGCAGTGACAGCAGCTGAGTGGTATGCTCATCCCAGCGGAATTTCTTATTAAGCTGTAATCTCAAATATTTTCGATGTTATTGTGTGTTTCTGTCTGAACCAAGGAATCATAACAATTACGAAAATCAAAAATAGCGTCTAGTCATTTTAAAAAAAATCTGATTAATTATGCATAGATGATGTGGATAGAAACGTGAAACAGAGAGAAATTAAAGTGTTTCGTATTTTTATAAAAGCCAATGGATTGTACATAATTCTTCTGGGCAGAAACGTTAAGCTGAGAAAGTAATATGGTTCCAAAGATAAATCCGAATGTTGCTAGAATTGTAATTTTGCCTTCATGCTGTAGATCAGCACTGCGATTGCAGCGAACCAAGCGACCAGGAAGCGACTAGATTAGATTAGATTAGATTAGATTAATACTAGTTCCATGGATCATGAATACGAAATTTCGTAATGATGTGGAACGAGTCGAATTTTCCAATACATGACATAATTAGGTTAATTTAACAACATACTTAAGTTAATATAACAACTTTATTTTATTGTGTTTTTCTTTATTTTTTTATTTTTTTTATTTTTTTAATATATATTTTTTTAATTTATATCTAAAAATTCCTCTATGGAGTAGAAGGAGTTGTCATTCAGAAATTCTTTTAATTTCTTCTTAAATACTTGTTGGTTATCTGTCAGACTTTTGATACTATTTGGTAAGTGACCAAAGACTTTAGTGCCAGTATAATTCACCCCTTTCTGTGCCAAAGTTAGATTTAATCTTGAATAGTGAAGATCATCCTTTCTCCTAGTATTGTAGTTATGCACACTGCTATTACTTTTGAATTGGGTTTGGTTGTTAATAACAAATTTCATAAGAGAGTATATATACTGAGAAGCTACTGTGAATATCCCTAGATCCTTAAATAAATGTCTGCAGGATGATCTTGGGTGGACTCCAGCTATTATTCTGATTACACGCTTTTGTGCAATAAATACTTTATTCCTCAGTGATGAATTACCCCAAAATATGATGCCACATGAAAGCAATGAGTGAAAATAGGCGTAGTAAGCTAATTTACTAAGATGTTTATCACCAAAATTTGCAATGACCCTTATTGCATAAGTAGCTGAACTCAAACGTTTCAGCAGATCATCAACGTGTTTCTTCCAATTTAATCTCTCATCAATGGACACACCTAAAAACTTGCAATATTCTACCTTAGCTATATGCTTCTAAATAAGGTCTATATTTATTAATGGCGTCATACCATTCACTGTACAGAACTGTATGTACTGTGTCTTATCAAAATTCAGTGAGAGTCCGTTTACAAGGAACCACTTAGTAATTTTCTGAAAGACAATATTGACTATTTCATCAGTTAATTCTTGTTTGACAGGTGTGATTACTATACTTGTATCATCAGCAAAGAGAACTAACTTTGCCTCTTCATGAATATAGAATGGCAAGTCATTAATATACACTCCTGGAAATTGAAATAAGAACACCATGAATTCATTGTCCCAGGAAGGGGAAACTTTATTGACACACTCCTGGGGTCAGATACATCACATGATCACACTGACAGAACCACAGGCACATAGACACAGGCAACAGAGCATGCACAATGTCGGCACTAGTACAGTGTATATCCACCTTTCGCAGCAATGCAGGCTGCTATTCTCCCATGGAGACGATCGTAGAGATGCTGGATGTAGTCCTGTGGAACGGCTTGCCATGCCATTTCCACCTGGCGCCTCAGTTGGACCAGCGTTCGTGCTGGACGTGCAGACCGCGTGAGACGACGCTTCATCCAGTCCCAAACATGCTCAATGGGGGACAGATCCGGAGATCTTGCTGGCCAGGGTAGTTGACTTACACCTTCTAGAGCACGTTGGCTGGCACGGGATACATGCGGATGTGCATTGTCCTGTTGGAACAGCAAGTTCCCTTGCCGGTCTAGGAATGGTAGAACGATGGGTTCGATGACGGTTTGGATGTACCGTGCACTATTCAGTGTCCCCTCGACGATCACCAGTGGTGTACGGCCAGTGTAGGAGATCGCTCCCCACACCATGATGCCGGGTGTTGGCCCTGTGTGCCTCGGTCGTATGCAGTCCTGATTGTGGCGCTCACCTGCACGGCGCCAAACACGCATACGACCATCATTGGCACCAAGGCAGAAGCGACTCTCATCGCTGAAGACGACACGTCTCCATTCGTCCCTCCATTCACGCCTGTCGCGACACCACTGGAGGCGGGCTGCACGATGTTGGGGCGTGAGCGGGTGACGGCCTAACGGTGTGCGGGACCGTAGCCCAGCTTCATGGAGACGGTTGCGAATGGTCCTCGCCGATACCCCAGGAGCAACAGTGTCCCTAATTTGCTGGGAAGTGGCGGTGCGGTCCCCTACGGCACTGTGTAGGATCCTACGGTCTTGGCGTGCATCCGTGCGTCGCTGCGGTCCGGTCCCAGGTCGACGGGCACGTGCACCTTCCGCCGACCACTGGCGACAACATCGATGTACTGTGGAGACCTCACGCCCCACGTGTTGAGCAATTCGGCGGTACGTCCACCCGGCCTCCCGCATGCCCACTATACGCCCTCGCTCAAAGTCCGTCAACTGCACATACGGTTCACGTCCACGCTGTCGCGGCGTGCTACCAGTGTTAAAGACTGCGATGGAGCTCCGTATGCCACGGCAAACTGGCTGACACTGACGGCGGCGGTGCACAAATGCTGCGCAGCTAGCGCCATTCGACAGCCAACACCGCGGTTCCTGGTGTGTCCGCTGTGCCGCGCGTGTGATCATTGCTTGTACAGCCCTCTCGCAGTGTCCGGAGCAAGTATGGTGGGTCTGACACACCGGTGTCAATGTGTTCTTTTTTCCATTTCCAGGAGTGTATAATAAGAACAAAAAAGGACCCAAGACTGACCCTTGTGGAACCCCATTCTTGATAGTTCCCCAGTTTGAGGAATGTGCTGATCTTTGCATGTTACGAGAACTACTTATTTCAACTTTCTGCACTCTTCCAGTTAGGTACGAATTAAACCATTTGTGCACTGTCCCACTCATGCCACAATACTTGAGCTTGTCTAGCAGAATTTCATGATTTACACAATTAAAAGCCTTTGAGAGATCACAAAAAATCCGAATGGGTGGTGGTCAGTTATTCACATCATTCAAAATTTGACTGGTGAAAGCATATATGGCATTTGCTGTTGAAAAACCTTTCTGGAAACCAAACTGACATTTTGTTAGTACTTCATTTTTACAGATATGTGAAGCTACTCTTGAATACATTACTTTCTCAAAAATTTTGGATACAGCTGTTAGAAGGGAGATTGGACGGTAATTGTTGACATCAGATCTATCCCCCTTTTTATGCAAAGGTATAACAATAGCATATTTCAGTCTATCAGGGAAAATGCCCTGTTCCAGAGAGCTATTACACAGGTGGCTGAGAATCTTACTTATCTGTTGAGAACAAGCTTTTAGTATTTTGCTGTAAATGCCATCAATTCCATGTGAGTTTTTGCTTTTAAGCAAGTTTATTATTTTCCTAATTTCAGAGGGAGAAGTGGGTGAGATTTCAATTGTATCAAATTGCATAGGTATGGCCTCTTCCATTAACAGCCTAGCATCTTCTAATGAACACCTGGATCGTACTATATCCACAACATTTAGAAAATGATTATTAAAAATATTTTCAACTTCTGACTTTTTGTTCGTAAAGTTTTCATTCAATTTGTTGGTAATACTGTCTTCCTCTGCTCTTGGTTGACCTGTTTCTCTTTTAATAATATTCCAAATTGTTTTAATTTTATTATCAGAGTTGCTGATTTCAGACATGATACACATACTCCTGGATTTTTTAATATCTTTTCTTAATATAACACAGTAGTTTTTATAATTTTTGATAGTTTCTGGGTCACTACTCTTTCTTGCTGTCAGATACATTTCCCTTTTCCGGTTGCAAGATATTTTTATACCCTTAGTAAGCCATGGTTTGTTACAGGGTTTCTTACGAGTATATTTAACTATTTTCTTGGGGAAGCAGTTTTCAAATGCATTTACAAAAATGTCATGAAATAAATTATATTTTAAATTGGCATCATGTTCACGGTACACCTCATCCCAGTCTAACTGCTGTAGGCTTTCCCTGAAATTTACAATTGTTAAATCGTTGACTGGACGTACTACTTTGGAGGACTGTTTAGTATTGCTGAATGGAGCTATGTCATATATTGTAACTAGCTGTGCACCATGATCAGAAAGACCATTCTCAACAGGCTGAGCATTTATCTGGTTAAACTTATCTTGGTCTATAAAGAAGTTATCTATCAGTGAGCTGCTATCCTTTACCACCCGAGTAGGAAAATCAATAACGGGCGTCAAATTGACTGTTGAGTTGGGCGAGAACTTGTGAAAGCGAAAGCGAATCGTAATTGTTTATATTGGTATACAGAATGTTTTTACACACGAGAGCGCATATAGCGCTATGAACTGCAGCTACAACAAGAACAAGACACCACCTTCGTCTTTTTTTAGGTTTCGAAACGACCCTAGGAAGTGTGAATCGTTGCATTAGAGAACAGTTTATTTACGATTTTCTTGTACCCTACAGATATTTACTAAAAGATGTGGTGTTCTCTAAAAAGAAAAAAATGCTAGTAAACTGAAGAGGACCTGAACTTTTGCAGAAAGGCGTCGTGTATCTAATGAAAAACGGGAAGTTTTCTTCATTACACTTCCAGTCAAATCAGTGAATGTGAAAAATGTGAAACGTAGGAGACACGTATGGAACGCAGTACCTACATTATTTAACGTAGCAAATCAAGTACAATAGCTGTAGAAGAAGGAAAAACCACACAAAGTCCCTCGAGAATGGGTGTGTATGTTGTCCTTAGCGTAAGCTAGTTTAAGTTAGATTAAGTAATGTGTAAGCCTAGGGACCGATGACTTCAGCAGTTTGGTCCTGCAGGAACTTACCACCAATAAAACTTTCCCAAGACAGAAGAAACCAGTTCCTCAATTGTTGCTGCATCTGAGCCACAAACGGCTAGGAACTTCAACAGATTCTCTTTCGAAACACAAGTAATTACATTTACAAAAATATTTATGTATTAGAAAGTCGCGTGAAGTTTAAAACTATGTGAAACATTAGGCTTCATGGCCAGCCTAGTGGCCGAGCAGTTTTAGGCGCTACAGTCTGGAACCGCGCGACCGCTACAGTCGCTGATTCGAATCCTGCCTCAGGCATGGGTGTGTGTGCTGTCCTTAGGTTAATTAGGTTAAAGTAGTTCGAAGTTCTAGGAGACTGATGACCTCAGGAGTTAAGTCCCATAGTGCTCGGAGCCATTTGAACCATTAGGCTCCCTAAAAAGTAGTTGTGTGTCAATGAAAGTCCCTGTCATAATAAGAACAGACAACAAAAGGAATATAGTCTTCTCATACATAAATATATGTTTACGTTGTCTTACTTTCAGAGGAGTAATCTGCAATTATACACATATTCGAAAGTATTTCTTCACCATGAAGTTGTAGCTTATGCTACTGAATCAGGAAGATTCAGCTGTTTTTGCATGTATTTCGTGATCATTTATGTCTCTTGATAGTTTATTAATGCTTTGAACGAAAAACTGTAATAACTATTTCGCTAATTAACTAGAAAAATGATGAAAAACAAACTTAAATTTTACAGCTGCTTCCTCGCCATTTTGAGCATTAGAGTCGCACCAACTTTAAGACAGTAACAATCTTCCCACCAGCGCGTGTCGCGACTGTATATGTTAGACTGTGTGTGACACGTCTTTCGAAAGACAGAAACCGAATTTTAGGAACCGTCTTTGCGTAAACAGAGAACGACAAGAGAACGATGATTTAACACAGTGTCACTTAATATGACAGTGCCCAGCTAGCACTCAAGCTTATTTCAAGGTGGATATTGAGTTTAGGTTCAGTTGAAAATTCAAGATTGAAAAATCAACCTGTTACACAGCTTTTTTCAAGGTGGATATTGAGTTTAGGTTGAGTTGAAAATTCAAGATTGAAAAATGAACCTGTTACACAGTTTACATCAAGCTGTAAAAATTTAGCTTGAATTAAAATAATTTTCTCAAGCTTGAAATAAACTGTAATTTCCCTGGAAGGCTGTACAGCAGATGCGCGCAGCATAGCTTCCATAGACGTCCACGGGAAGCGCCACAAGCGTTTATAAGCCTTGCACTGACTCTGCAAGGTTTACGGCCATTTTATTTTTGTGACGTGCATTAATGATTGTTGACTGTTGTGAAATTTGATTTATACAGGAAAATAGTTCGGAAAGTGTGTGGCGTCCCCTGCCTTACTGCTACACCGTCTCTGAAGAAGATATATAGTGTATTACAGGTACGCTGGTGCATTTTTCTCTAGTGGTACGTTAATATTACAAATGTTAAATATTATTACGTAACGTAAAGAAAGTGAAATGGATTACCAGCTAAGAAAACATATTACAAGTTGTTCAGCAAAAAGAGGTCATTTTAAGCTAGCTCTCTCTCTCTCTCTCTCTCTCTCTCTCTATATATATATATATATATATATATATATATATATATATATATATATATATATATATATATATCGCCCTATGACATTTGTTTACTTGTAAATACTCGCGTGTGTCTCACCATGAATGAATAATCGTGAAGTGTGAAAAGTTTCTTTGCGAATACAAATAGTAATGACATGGTGAACGGGAAAAAGTGCATCAAGAACCAGTCACTACATAGGTGTCAGTCTTTTTTATTTGCGTAGCTTTTACTGGTCTTCAATTGCTCTTAATTTTGTTGTTCCCTAGGTGAAATAATACTGCAAGGCCTGCTGGTATGTCTTACTTTTATTGTTATTTGTAATGTGGCTGAAATCTAATAAAAGGCAATATTAAAACATGACAAGGAGAACATTTTTTGTTCTTTTACATTTCAGTTCCACTGAACTGGTAATTTCTTAAATTCATTTCGATTTCATCTTTTATTTCATTTTGATTCAGTTTTACTCGCCAAAAAATAATTGTGGATAGAATAAAACGTCTACATTTTTCTAAAGGGTAGTTTCCTTACAAGCTTACAGTAATAATTCAGATTAAATGGCCCTGAAACTGTTAGAAATAGTGATGTGTGGCTTCTTCACGAAGTCATCGCAAAATTATGCAAATGTCATCTTTACTTTAAAAATTTCAAACAAAAAGTTATTTCAAATTACTTTAAAAACTTTTTGGAATGAAGTCACCAGAAGCAGCTGCTTACTCAGTGATGTTTATACTAGTTAATGATTCTTACTACATCAGTGAGTTTGAAGTTATTTTGCTAATCTGGGGCATAAATTATATTTAGGTTGATCAGTTTCAACTGTTTACATTTTTTATGTTTAGGTATGGCTAACATTTTCTTTTACCTGTTACAGGATCATTAAACCGGCAGAAGTCAACGATATTTGATCCTGCTCTGGTCTGTGTGCTGGGGCCGGAGGGGCTTCAGAATAATTAAATTTTAAAATAAAACAATTTTAAACACTTTGAAAATAAAAAAAATGAAACATACATGTCTTGATAATTTTTTTCACACCATTTCCATTGTGATATTTATTTAATTTATTAGATTCAATAAATTCAGATTAATAATTATGTAGCTTAAAACAGGCTGTAAATACCAGGCTGTATTCCACGTGTGTAGATACAGCTGGAGCCAAACTTGATAAGTCAAGCTTGAAATATAGCTTGAACTCTGCCAACTTTGATGTTTGTTTCAAGCTTGAATCCAACTAACAGGCCTGAATATTCCAGCTTTGATCAAGCTTATATACTTGAACTTTACATCTGGAAACAAGTTTGAAACCGGCTTACTGTGCTATCTGGGTGGCGCTGTGGGCTGTTTCCTCCACATGCTCCTGTCAAAATTCAAGTGGTACCGTTTTCACTTATCGTTAAGGCGACCACACAAGTAACTGCATGCTTGACAAGAACACATACCCAAGGATGCTTAGACAAGCATGCAAGAGCATTTCTAGGATACATTTGTAGAAGCATTGGGACTGTAAAAGCTACCTGATGCTTGATCTAATTTCTATTGTGCATGCTTGTCCAAGCATATTCCCGCTTGAGCCTGTGTATGAAGATTAGGGAGACTTGTGCAAGCATTTGTTAGTGATTTTATTTGATTGAATTTTTATTTGGTCCTGTTAAATTATATTGTGTACAGTGGTTGTACTGCAATGTAGGACAAGTCAAAGAATATTTAGTCAACTACAGCTTATCTGTGTCCACTAAAAAGACTCAACAAAGTAGTTACGAAATAACTTCTTTTATTTTTATTTTTTTAAGGTCAAACATCATGAACTGAAAAATCTAACTCAATACAAAGAATAGTAATAAAAATAAAAAAATAAAGAAGATTATCCATCCACTTATCGCCACATCCATGAAACATATAGGCAAACATATTTCTGGTCGCTACTGCACTTCAGAATGTTTTGTACACTATCACCGGTGTGGACGATGTGGCCTATTATACACCATATTTATGTTTTGAAGATGCCATTATGGCTTTATCACATTGGGACATGGTGTAGAACAGGTACGCTTTACCTTATTTTATCTGTACATTTCCCAGCTTGTATGAGAGTATATCGTGATATGAAATACAGTATTCTTTTGAAAGTTAAACTGCTCACTAGTTGTATACTTTGTATATTGCAGATCTGAAGATGGAACATAACATTGATTTTATTTTTTCTTAGCAATCTACCTAATTTAGAAGACACATATGGAAGAAAACAGGTGATTTACTAGTATAGTCGTCGTCAGTGTCCTCAGTGTGTTGCTTCTTGTATTATAGCTGTGTATGGCCTTCCTTTTTTGGTGTGAAATGTGACCACACTCTTTAAAAACGTTCTCCATGTGTTCTAATTCTGCATGGAGGTTTTCATCGTCTAATGCATTAAGGTACTAAGAACTAAAATTAACAGTCAGTGTGAATCAATTTATCAGTCAGAATCAATTAAGATTGTGAACAATAATATTGGAGTCGTTAACACTGACGTAGATGAAATCATGAAAGAAATAATTGTAATTACTATGGAAATCGGTAATCTTAAGTAGGTCCTTACAGCGGTACAGCCAAATAAATAGTTGTTTTGAGACGGAAGAAGAGAGGATTCAACAGAAACTGCAACAAACTGTTGATTTCGTTTTTTAAAATAAAGTAACTGAAAAGGTAGAATTAGTGCGAAAAGGTGATAGGAAAAATGTTATGAATTTGCTAAGTTTAGTATCGACATGGATACTAGAATGAAAAACCGGCTGAATACTTGTGATGAAAAAAAAAGGGAAGTGGGAACGTTAGCGACGACCACTCGCCAAGTAGTTACAAAAGTAACCGAACTAGAAAAGAGGTTAGACGAAAAACAGCACTATGTGCGTGCCATGTGCATAACACTGAAATCATACCAAAGGTGGAGCGTTTCGATCCTGTCAAAAAGCAGGATGGATTGCACACCACCGACTTTATTAAAAATTATGAAAGGATATTGCCAAAATCATTGACTGGTAAGAGAAAAATTAACACTGTAATCTTCGTGCTAGGGGACGAGGCTAAGCGATGGAGCTTAAACTTCCATATTGTGAACATGAGCTTTCAAGAGTTTAAGAATGCGTTTTTGAAAGAATATTGGTCAGAGCATAAACAGGAAGGTGAATGGCGCGATTTCGTAGTGTCAAAACCCTACGACGCGAACTCTCGCTGCTCAATGAAAGAATTTTGTGAAATTTGGACCCGCAAATTAGAATATTTTCTTGATCGATGAATTCAATTGAAGATTTTCTGGGAGTTGTGGAAGAAGCTTCCAGACAATTCTGAGAGGTACATAGGCAGTAGTTACAGAACAACTACTGTACTCTTATAAAAGGTCGAAGATGAGGACAATTGGCGGAATAATGGCGAAAATTTTAAGTCGCGATAATATCAACAATTACCACAACAGCAACAACTATAGTAACAATAGTCAGCCATGGCAATAATGATAACCACCACCATGATAATGATAACTCACATCAATATAACAATAACATAGTGGGAACAACAATGGTAGAAATGACAGACGCCAGTATCATGTGCATGTGGTACGTGGTTTTCAGCAAAATGATTGTAGGCAGAAACAAAATCAGCAATTGCGACAGCCGAGTGGAAACAGGCCTGTAGTAGTTAATCAGGGAAACCATTAACCGAGCCGGTTTGGGGCCCACTGGGCATTCAAAGACCTTTGCGGCCCAGAAAAAAGCCTAGGTAACGTCGCTATGATATATTTGGATGGATAAATCGGCTTTGGGGGAAAGTGCAAGAAGACAGAGTGAGTAACGCACCTGCAGTAACAATAGCTGGGGGGGGGGGGGTGAAACAGCAGTCGACAAAGCGATCACTGTCTGTAATAACGATGAAAATAGAGTACCGGTTAATGAGGAAGAGGCGACTGGTATTAAGATAAGAATGGTGGCACAGGCTCCAGTTCACTGCGATTCGCCTGCAGAATTAAAGAAGCTGATATTGGATAAAACTTCAGATATCGCGCAGGGCAAGACTAGGTCAGTTCGGTCGGAAAATACAACGAACTGAAGAATTACAGAGTACCATATGGGATGTGTGCTAATGGGAGAACGGGCGTTATTTGACGCTTCTCAACCTGCTTTAAATTAGCGTTTATGAAGAAATAGAAAGCTCTGTACCGAAGAGGCAGGCTTGTCCAAATGTTGTAGTAACTGAAGTGTTGAACCCCAATGTCGCTGGTCCTAAAGAAAACCAAGCCGAAAGTTCTGAAGAGGGGCAAGACGAGTTTGCCAATGAGATGAATGAGTATGGCTAATTGATGGCCATGTAGATTACAACATCTATGAGGTTAAGGCTGGCGTCATACAATCAGACTAGAATGGAATGCATTGCTTGAGCTCGGGAAAAGAATTAGAAGCAGAAACAGAGCACATTTCGCCAAGCAATTTGGAATACGACATCCATCTTTCCAAAGACAATTTACCAGACTTGACAGTTAGCGAATTATTCACAAGATTCGTTAATCGAAAAAATTGATAAAAGGGTTTCAGTGTTGGGATCAAAACAGCTTCAACAGCCACAGAACAGGCGGATGGAAATTAAGAAAGTCGAAAAACAGAAAATGAAAAAAGCACCAGGTGAACCATTTTTGGTGTCAGAGCCAGATGAAATTTTCTGGAATGTCCTTGATGTGAATGAGGACTGTTACAGGATAACGAATCCGAAGACGTACTGAAAATGTGCTACTTTCAAGACATGGAAGGATGAAAGAAGATAGAGAGTATTTATAAAAATATGCATCATCATCTAAGCAAGGACAAATGCTTGAAAATTGTGAAGACCAAATATGATGAAAAGAAAAAAGATGGAGAAAATTTGAGAAAGTATTACAAAATGAACAACAATATCCTGTACACAAGAATGAAAATAGCGACACATGGTAGTTGTGTTGGCCCTCCAAGTAAATTATCGAAATAGTAGACTATTATCACATAGCCTATGGTCATTGCGGACCAAAGAAATGTACAGAGAAAATGGCTGATGATGTTAATTTTAACAATGTGTTAAAGGGAATAACAGATAGGATAAAGACTTGTGATAAGTGTCTCAGGGTGAAAGTGACCAACTGCACAAATCATGACCATATGCAGAGCATAAGACCTGACAATGTACTAGAGTTAGTGTGTACGGACCTGTATGACCGTCTGACAAAAACCTTAGGTAATTTCACCTACATAATAGTAGTGGTGGAAGCATTTTCGAAGTTCATTAAGCTATATCTGATAAGAAAATCTACAGCTAAAGCAGTTTATAACAAACTTGCAAATGATTACTTTTTGCGCACTGGCAAACCAAAAACGGTTTTGTCCGATAATGGAGCACATTTTAAATCCAAGTTATGGAATGAAGGTATGGAAAGAAATGGGGTTGAAGTGATACACATCTCAGCCTATTGCCCAGCCGGAAATTCAGCAGAACGGTACATGTGCGAGCTGTGGCGACTTTGCTGAATGTATTGTCACCACAATCACAGAGCATGTGGCAAATAAATAAACGTTTTTGAAAAGATTATAAATGCTTTGACGCACGAGTCTACAGTATTCACTCTTAGACCGTAAGTCTAAGAGTTTGGTGGAAGAGATAACTGATTTCCCTCTGCGAATTAGTATTGATACTGAGGTGAAGACAGAACGTTTACGAGAGGTAATGAAAAAGAAAGCCGAGGCGTGAATATGGCGTCATGACGCCAAAACGCGGTTTGCTAAATTTGCAATCAAACGAAATTGATAATTCATTTATAATGGACCATTTAATAATGTCAGTATACCTCACACTAACGCTTACTGTTTAGCGTTTCCTAATTCTGGCAAGCTGTTGGGTTTTCGTAACATTGTTGACTTGAAGTTTTATCAATCAAGAACTGATTAATCTGAGAAGGAATTTCTAGTGAAGACTTAATTACTGGTATAAATTTCAAAATTTATTCCAAATGTATTTTATTAACCAGACTGACGTCAACGAATTTGCAGAAAGTATAACGAGAAATTTAGCTTACAGAGTAGATGTTCTGAAAGCAACTGAAATGAAAGGAAAATCCAAGCCATGACTAATGAGTATAAATGTCACTGTGGTATAGGTATCCTTTGTAATTTTGTAAATAATGTTTTGTAAATAACGTCTATGCATGTGAATATGGACAGTGTTGAGTTATCCACTGTGATAGAAAGTTAAGGGCTCCTTAAGATTTCTTGGGAGTGAGTTTTCAAAGCATGTAAGGCAGGTGCACGTTACGGAATTCCACTGCACAAATGGAGAGAACAAGCTTGCCACTATGGCACGCACAACAATGCCATATCGAGACTGAGCCATTGTGGGATCAGGACACTGCGGCGTCCTTTGTAAATAAGCGTGTGGAATGTGGCGTTTATCTTTTCAGCACAAGCAGTATAAAGCTTTGTTGTGAATATCAAGTATTATCAGGACAAAAAATATCTAGAGTAAACATCGTAACTAGTGAATTCTTATCTCGCTTCATACCGTTTTACTCATTTTTTGTATACCTCTGGTTTTGTAACTTACGTTTTCTTCTACAGCACTGACATGAAATTTTCATTTCAAGATGTAATTTTGTTGTTTAAAATATGTTATGGTACACTATGATGGTTTGAGTTGCTATGTCAGTGTTGTCATGCTATTACATGGGCACACATAATTAATGAGAAGCTTAATGAGTGATTAACAAAATTTATGTACACAAAACCAAATGCACACCTGCATTACCATTTGTATATCTTCGGACATTCTCTTATTTTGTTTCCCTTCACGAAGGAACTCATGGAATGTGAGACCAATGTAACACCAAAGATGCAGATAAAATATCTTCTGCATTATGCAAAATTTTTGGCATTTAATGTCTGTTGATAACTTGCACTGTACTTTTGATTCTGAAGCTGTAAGCTGTATTACAGAAACTGCATTTAATATGTAATCGATGTAATAGTGTATTTATTTTTGACTGTATATAATTCATTGTAATTATAATGAAAATATTATGAACTGCTCGGTAATAGCCAAGGAAACTTTTTCGAAACATATCGAAGAGCAATGACAAAATGGTAGTGGCTGGCTGTTGTTTATCTTTGCTTATGGAGAGTCTCTGTCATGTTGCGAGCAGAGGGGAGGCAGAGCAGCTTGAGTCATAAAAGAGTGCGGAAGTGTTTGTTGGGCGCTCCCGCAGCTGCAGTGTCCAGCTATGCTCACGCCAATGTACATGCACCTCATTTGTTAACCCGTGATTATTGAGTGCACAGTAGGAGTGGACAGACAGAGGAAGCTGCAATTCCAGCTATTGCCTGCCCCATAATTACACGTCGCTCTGGAGACGACTTGTGGTTCTCATCGGACAGCAGCAGCAACAGTATTGGCAGCTCAGCATTGTCATCAGCTACATTTTTCATCATCTGCATAGCTACAACATTGTAAGACTGTTAAGTGAAAAATTATATACTTACGTTGGTATTGCTCAGCAACATTTCTTTCACAAAGTATGAATAACTTTAATAATAACTTGCAATAGTTAAATCTTGTAGGGCACCTGTGTTGTCAATGTCCTCAGACATTACTACAAAGTAGGGTTCCTTTCCTTTCCATGCAATCACCGAGTGTCATAAGAATATGACAATTGGTTAACTATTTACTGCCAGTTTTACGTCTTTTCTAATGACCAGTTTCAGTCTAAACTTTCTGCCTAAGTAACTGCTCATTCTTGTATTGCATATCAGAGAGTACTTAAAGTAAAATTTCACTGGCAAAACTAATTACTAAAGCTACAGCAAAAATTAAGAGTGCACAATTTCATTTATTCTATGTTTAACTTAGCGAGTGACTTCTGCTGGCTTGGTATGTATTTTATTGTTGTTATTTTTCTGCTGGCTTGGTATGTATTTTATTGTTGTTATTTTAAAAGTAAAATAAATTGCTCATTTTCTTAAAGTAAATTCAGTTCAGTCTTTCAATAATCAAATTTAAATTGTTTGCCACTCTCTAAATGTTACATTGCATTACACTGAGGTTACTGAAAGGAATTTTTTGCATAACGGAGTGTAAGTTAACCCAATCATTCATTTAACCAGTAACGTTATTTAATTTTACTTTCAAAAATTTAGTATTTCATAATAAGTAACTGCAAACTCAGTGCTTTCTAAATCATTTATTTTCTTGTGAACTGTTGTGCTGAGGAAAAGCAACACAGCATTCTGTTGCCATGCCAGAGATTATTTGCTTAACTTTCTTTGCCATTACCTATCTCAAGATTCTGGAGATTCATTGTGCTAGTGGGCTTAGTCCTGGTTGGATCCATTAATGACCACTTAACAACTGAAAAAAGTGGACTTTTACAAAATTCCCTTTGAGTGTGGTGCTGCATATATAGACCACACGACACAAACTGTCCAGGAGTGTTGTACAGAACACGAAAGATACACCCATCTTCAGAACACTTAAAATCAGGAGTAGCACACACTGTATTTCCACGGGACACTCGATGAAATACAATAGAACAAAAATTGGCGATAAAAATTGGAATCCTGTAATTAAAATTATCGAGTCACAGTGGAATCGATGGGATCATTCGACACTCAATGATCAGATCATCTCTCACTTCCACCACTGAGGGCAGCAAACATAACTTGGCTCTCCCACACGTCACCACCTGACACATGCGCCGAAAGACGCCAGCACATTTTGCATGTGCGAGATTCGCCATAAATACAGTGAATCGACATGGGCTCTTTAGCAGTTGTCTACTCACCTGAAGCTGGCTGGACGGCTCTGGACAGAAATATCATATCAGAATTCAATGGGATCCGGCTGCACAGCCGAAAATTATTAGAAGAAGAAATAAGCTGGGGAAATTTCAAAAGTTACAGCTCAGATTTGTTGGGCTGTTTAGAGCAGTGTAGAATTCTAGTGTACTGCTTCAGAGCTGGAATACAAGGTCAGTCTTACTATAATGTCACAATTCAACTGAGTCCCATTTGGCTATTTACAACAGTGTAGAATTCAAGTATCCAAGTGTAGCTCTGAGCATACTGGAACTGTATCTATGACTTCAGAAGCCAAGTTCTGGAATGCTGACACTATGATGTCACAGAAAAAGGATGTTTGTGCAGGTTGTAATCTTACCCTCCCATGCATCACCATTATAGTTCTCATTCTTTGCACAAATTTTGAAAACTTTGAGTGGAGAAAGATTATAAAAGAAGAACTTTTTTTACTTATCTTGATAGTCCCCTTGTTGTCGCTGCTGCTGGCTCCAAATCTTGTTGTGTCTAGGAATACATTCTTGCTGCTGAAAATTTTGATTTAACAGGTTCCTGCAGACGAAATATCAGAGGAAGGTTTGCCTGTTGCTATGATATTCTTTTATTTTTATCCCATTCTTCTAAATCACACCAACTTTAAAATTTTCACTTTTATCACATCAAAAATTACTTTATTGTTGACAAGTTTAGAAAAACGTCTGCTTCCATGAGAGGCATGCCCACCACTACTTACATTCTGCGGTACTCAAAATTTTGAAAGAGTTTACAAAGCAAAATAGTTTACAAATTTTCTCGACAGAAGAAGAATCTTTACCAAATTATGTCATTATTTCATAAATAAATCCAGGAACAAATTTAATAAATAGTGTTAGATTGCACAATTAATAATATGAATTTAAAGTATGCCAGAAATTTTGTAATTTCATTTATTCTTAAAAGAAAAGTAATTTTAACTGTTAGTACATACGGATTGTAAGACATTAATTTTTATGCATTTTAGCTTGAAATGTAATGCATTGTATACAAACTCATATGAATTCTTTTAGTGAAACAACCGACATAATTTTACCCTATGCAAGAATCGATAGTATACATGGTATCGGTTATTTTTATTAAAAAGAAGGCAATGTTAGAGGAGGGTAACTCGTTATAAGGTCCAGGCCTGTCTGCTGACCTACTTGACAGCCCCCCCCCCAAGCTACTATTCATTTGGAGGTGTATGGCCACTGCTTCACCACACTCTAAATTTGGATCTCTTCACTTGTGTCTTTATTTAAACAATCACAAGGAGAGACATGGCCTTCCAGGCACATCTCAGTGTTGCTGCCCAACTTATTCCCCTAAATTAAAGTACAAACTGTATGCTGTGGAGAGATCCATCTCTGTGATTGAGAAGTCAGCCTTAATGCACCATTTCTGTCCCAGAATGTTGGACAGAGCTGTCAGTCGCCAGGGTCTCTGTGTTGTGTAAGACTAGAGCTGCACACTATCAAAAGTATGATTTGGAAGTTTCAGTACAGTACAGAAATGATGTAGTAAATGGTAGGATTAGGATTAGTGGCAGTATAGATAGCATTGGTAGGGAAAGGTACATAAATGAATGTGTGAGAGAGAAACTGAGATCCGACTATTTATCTTTGAATTTTTTGTTTCTTTTGCACATAATTATAACTGGATATCATTCAGTATTAGGCCTCTGAGTGTTCATATCCTTAAAAAATTGCATTTTATAAGTAGATAATAAATAGACTAGTTTTATGACTACACATATCGAATGGATAATAACAGACTAACCAATCAGATCTTCAACTTCTTAAAGATCTACAAATCCAAATCCACACAGTTCACTGAAATTGATAAAGAAATGAAAAACAGGAATTAGAATGGCCATAATAGATAACAGAATACTTTCTAGAGAAGAAACACTAAAGGCAGGATTTCAGGAAAGAAAGAGGCTGCAAAAGGAAGAAAGTGGACCCATCAAAAAAAGGAATGACACTCTTGAATGATATGGAAGTCAGGGAGCAATGGAAATAAACACAATGAAGCGAAACCAGATTTGATTTACTGTACCCTGCAAAAGGGATGTTGTAATAAATAAATAATAAAAGTTAGTTTATCATTTAACTTCTACACGTTTATCTAACCAAAACAATTACTTTTGATGCAAGTACAGTTCACATATACAAATATAACAGAATATTTGTAATTATTGTTGGTATTTTGCACTTATGCATGTTCTTCAATATGGTCAAAGGCAAGAACTGCCTATTATTATTGATAAATGTGAAAGTTATTTATGAATAATACGAACACATTTTATATAATCTTGACAGAGTATTGAAGTGATATTTGATAAGGTGTATGAAATAGAGGAATGAGAAGGGAAGAGAAAGGATGAGTGAGAAGCTAGTGACTTAAATCCACATAAGGCATTTGGCGAAAGTAGAAAATTTGTACTGGTCCAGGGCTTGAACCCAGATTTACCACTTCTGACACCTTTCCAAGTGACATCATCATAAGTCGGATAGTGCATTATCTGCAGATAGCCTACTACTATAGGCTGAAAGTAATCATATTTTTTATAATTGACTGTGTGATTGAGACTGTTTTTTATTAATTTTATGTAATGATGGTTGTTGGTGTTGTCTATATTTTTCTGCAGAAGACTTAACTTTGCCACCTTTTAATTTCGCTACATTCTTTACCAAGTCTCACATTTTTCCCTACTTTTTGAAATGAAAATCTCACACACAAGATCGTTTATTTTTCTGCATTTATTTACAAAAAAATTGTGTCTGGCCCCAACAGTTCTATCAAAACTGTCTTACAACTATCACTACTTTGCAAGAAGTGTGTGACAATATTTCGTGTTTTCACATTTACTGCAATTAATGTTTTATATAAACTACAATAAAGGAAGATTAATCACATAATTTCACATGTGAGATGGTAGCAGAAAATGCAAACATAATTTCAGTTAACTGTTTTAATGCATGTAAAATTTTTTTGCATGCATGTAAGGCATGTAAAATTTTGCAAAGCATATCCCTTTAACAATTAATATTAAAATATGTAAGTTTTAATAAAAAATAAATTGATTTTAATTGCCTGTAACAGTGGCGTCTCTAACGCTAAAGCATTACCATTTTATACCAAAAAAATGTTCAAACTATGCTGTAGACTACTAAGCTGAACATTGTTTACATTATAAACAAACAGTTGTGTAATAAAACTGTATGACTAAACTATCCATAGTGACATTAGAATACACAGGTTAAGATTCTATGGGAATGTTAAAAGAATGAATGCAAACAGACTTACAAAATAAATAGTCGATTTTTTGACAGTAGGAGCAAAGCTAAAAGAGACATGATGAAACGGGTTGGCGAGATAACAACTGATCTGAATTTGGCAAGAATTATTCCAGAAGATGTCCAAAACTGTGAAATCTTCAGGTACAAAATTCACAAACAACAAGTTGACCAAGAGGAAAAACCAAAGAAGAAGACTGGAACAACATGATTTTATGCTAGAGAGCCCACAAGAAGAGGATGAAACAAGTATGAATACAAAAGAAGACAAATGCCCATCTCTAAGGACTTTACATAGTCCTAAGTGGCTCATTTACAAAATAAAAAAATTGTATCAAATTACTTTCTTTTGAGGTTTGGTTATTACTCTTCATGCCATTGTGTAATAATCACTGTAAGATAAGCAAATGACCTAACGTATACACTATGTAATCAAAAGTATCTGGACACTCCTGAAAACATAGGTTTTTCATATTATGTGCATTGTGCTGGCGTCCACTGCCAAGTATTCCATATCAGCGAACTCAGTAGTCATTAGACATCGTGAGAGAGCAGAATGGGGCGCTCCACGGAATTCATGGACTTCGAACATGTTCAGGGGATTGGGTGTCACTTGTGTCATACGTCTGTACGAGAGATTTCCACACTCCTAAACATCCTAGGTCCACTGTTTCCGATGTGATACTGAAGTGGAAACGTGAAGACATGTACAGCACAAAAGCGTAGAGGCCGACCTCGTCTGTTGACTGACAAAGATTGCCGACAGTTGAAGAGGGTCGTAATGTGTAATAGGCAGACAGCTAGCCAGGCATCACACAGAAATTCCAAACTGCATTAGGATGCACTGCAAGTATATGATAGTTAGGCGGGAGGTGAGAAAACGGATTTCATGGTCGAGCAGCTGCTCATAAGCCACACATGACGCCGGTAAATGCCAAATTACGCCTCGCTGGGTGTAACGAGCGTAAACATTGGACGACTGAAAAGTGGAAAAACGTTGTGTGAAGTGACGAATCACGATACACAGTGTGGCGGTCCGATGGCAGAGTGTGGCTTTGGCGAATGCCCGGTGAACATCATCTGCCAGTGTGTCTAGTGCCAACAGTAAAATTCGGAGGTGGTGGTGTTATGGTGTGGTTGTGTTTTTTATGGAGAGGGCTTGCTACCCGTTGATGTTTTGCGTGGAACTCAGCATAGGCCTACACTGATGTTTTAAGCACCGTCTTGCATTCCACTGTTGAAGAGCAATTCAACACGATCAAGCACCTGTTCATAATGCACGGCCTTTTTGCGGAGTGCTTACACGACAATTACATCCCTGTAAAGGACTGGCTGCACAGAGTCCTGACCTGAATCCCATAGAACACCTATGGGATGCTTTGGAACGCCGACGTCGTGCCAGGACTCACCAACCGACACCAATATCTCTCCTCTGTGTAGCACTCCTTGAAGAATGGGGTGCTATTTCCCAAGAAACCTTCCAGTACCTGATTGAATGTATGCCTGCGATAGTTGAAGCTGTCATCATGGCTAAGGGTGGGCCAACACCGTATTGAATTCCAGCATTACCGATGGAGGGTGTCACGAACTTGTGACTCAGTTTTAGCCAAATGTCCGGATACTTTTGATCACAAAGTGTTTATTTGTCACGAAATTTTTGTTTGTCAACATGCTTAATGGTCAAATGTATTGCTTAGTTTGATAGACTTTTCTCTGTTTGTTACATTACATAGAGAACTATGGACTATGGGCACGCTAGAAAAGAAGAGAATTAAATTTTTTGAGACATGGTGCTATAGAGTGATGCTGAAAATTAGATGGACTGGTAAAGAATCGTGAAATGCTCCACAGAATCAGTTAGGAAAGAGACATATGGAAAAGACTGACATGAAGACTGGGCAGAATAATACGCCAGGGAATAAATTCCATGGTAACAGAGCGAGGCAAATAGGTTAAAATAGAGATTGAAATACACCCAAAAATTGATGAGGACATAGGTTGCAAACGGTACTCAGAGTTGAAGAGGGTTGCAACAGGCCAGTTAGACTGATGGAAGAAACGTCGCACTATATACATGATGTCTCAGGAGGAATGGTCAATATTCAGAGAAATAACAGAAATGTCTTTTTGAAACAAAAAAAAACTTCATATGGACATACACTCCTGGAAATTGAAATAAGAACACCGTGAATTCATTGTCCCAGGAAGGGGAAACTTTATTGACACATTCCTGGGGTCAGATACATCACATGATCACACTGACAGAACCACAGGCACATAGACACAGGCAACAGAGCATGCACAATGTCGGCACTAGTACAGTGTATATCCACCTTTCGCAGCAATGCAGGCTGCTATTCTCCCATGGAGACGATCGTAGAGATGCTGGATGTAGTCCTGTGGAACGGCTTGCCATGCCATTTCCACCTGGCGCCTCAGTTGGACCAGCGTTCGTGCTGGACGTGCAGACCGCGTGAGACGACGCTTCATCCAGTCCCAAACATGCTCAATGGGGGACAGATCCGGAGATCTTGCTGGCCAGGGTAGTTGACTTACACCTTCTAGAGCACGTTGGGTGGCACGGGATACATGCGGACGTGCATTGTCCTGTTGGAACAGCAAGTTCCCTTGCCGGTCTAGGAATGGTAGAACGATGGGTTCGATGACGGTTTGGATGTACCGTGCACTATTCAGTGTCCCCTCGACGATCACCAGTGGTGTACGGCCAGTGTAGGAGATCGCTCCCCACACCATGATGCCGGGTGTTGGCCCTGTGTGCCTCGGTCGTATGCAGTCCTGATTGTGGCGCTCACCTGCACGGCGCCAAACACGCATACGACCATCATTGGCACCAAGGCAGAAGCGACTCTCATCGCTGAAGACGACACGTCTCCATTCGTCCCTCCATTCACGCCTGTCGCGACACCACTGGAGGCGGGCTGCACGATGTTGGGGCGTGAGCGGGTGACGGCCTAACGGTGTGCGGGACCGTAGCCCAGCTTCATGGAGACGGTTGCGAATGGTCCTCGCCGATACCCCAGGAGCAACAGTGTCCCTAATTTGCTGGGAAGTGGCGGTGCGGTCCCCTACGGCACTGCGTAGGATCCTACGGTCTTGGCGTGCATCCGTGCGTCGCTGCGGTCCGGTCCCAGGTCGACGGGAACGTGCACCTTCCGCCGACCACTGGCGACAACATCGATGTACTGTGGAGACCTCACGCCCCACGTGTTGAGCAATTCGGTGGTACGTCCACCCGGCCTCCCGCATGCCCACTATACGCCCTCGCTCAAAGTCCGTCAACTGCACATACGGTTCACGTCCACGCTGTCGCGGCATGCTACCAGTGTTAAAGACTGCGATGGAGCTCCGTATGCCACGGCAAACTGGCTGACACTGACGGCGTTGGTTGTTCAAATGCTGCGCAGCTAGCGCCATTCGACGGCCAACACCGCGGTTCCTGGTGTGTCCGCTGTGCCGTGCGTGTGATCATTGCTTGTACAGCCCTCTCGCAGTGTCCGGAGCAAGTATGGTGGGTCTGACACACCGGTGTCAATGTGTTCTTTTTTCCATTTCCAGGAGTGTATGTCACGTTCTGGATGGTTTCTGGGACAGGACACATTTAATGTACATTTGTTTTGGGGGCAGTGATTTTAGAAGAGCGAATTACAGGACAGAATAACTAACATTTTTTGGAACATTCGTTTGTTGAAGACTTTGCTGACGTTCCTTTGGCCATAAACTTTGCACTGTAGTTCCAGAATGACAGAGCCACTCCATATTTTACCAGACATATGAGTGAACATCTTAATTTATCCTAATCACTGGATTCTTCTTGGTAGTACAATCAACTGGCCACGAAGATTGTCAGACTTTATGATACTAGATTTTTGTTTTTGAGCTTGGTGGAAGTCTGAGGTGTAGAAACGAGAGGGGACTAGCCGAGATGAACTGCTTAGTCGGATCACTGACGCTACTGTCCTCATCAGAGGATGTACAGAGGCACTCAGACAAACAACACAAATTGATCTCCAAGAGGGCACAGATGCATTGAAGTTGACATAGGGATGTGCAAACATATATGCTGAACTGTACAACAACTGTAATGTGACATATACGATACTTAAAATACTTATATTTCAATTTTTGTAATGTTACTAACAGCTTCTCATATGTAAACGTGACAATGTATTGAAATATACTGATAATAAATAAGAATGTACGTGAAACGCGTTCTATCTAGAAAACCATTTGGAATATATGTCCATATGAAGTTTTCTGCTTCAAATTAGCGTTCCTATCAAACCCTGGCTACTGATCGTTGCTTCTGAGGCATGCTGTATAGTTCGTAACTTGTAGGAGGTTTCCTCTCAGCACATGCCTAAAATGTTATGACAAGCACACAGAAGAGGTCAACGTTTTTAAATTCTTGGGATAACATCTTAAAAATACATTCAGTATAAAGGTACATGTTCCAGAGGTGCTGAAGAGAACAACTTTTTACTTACATTGAGGATGTTGTTAGATACAGGTGACAAAAATTTAAAAAAAAGCTAGCAGACATTACTTTCTTTTGTTCCATAATGTCATAAGAGATCATCAAACCAAGGAAAATTTTTCTGAGTACAAAAACATCTAATATGAATTATAGGTTGTGTGTACTCAGGAATGTCCAGCAGAAGGGGGTTCAGTGAAATTGGTACACTAACTACTGCTTCTCATTGAGACTATTTCTTAATGAAATCTGTCATCAATAAAATATCTCTTTTTTCAGTCCATTATATCAGCTCATGGGGTCTGTAATAATTAAAAGTCAATTACTTTGTTTCAGATAGTTGTAATTTATTCACAAACACATATTTTCAATAACTTCACTGCAGCCATACAAAATTGAGTTACTAATAATATTCAGTTTATGAGGAGCTAAAAGAATTTGTTTGTGGTCGAGTTCCACTACTCCATCGATGAATTTGGTTGTAGAACCAAATGATGCCATGGTGAGTGTCCATTAGACACAAGCGTATCGTCAGGAGTGCCCCAGGAAAGTGTGATAGAACCACTATTATTCACTATATACATAAACTATTTGGCAGACAGGGAGGGCAGAAATCTGCAGTTGTTTGCTGATGACACTGTGGTGAACGGTAAGATTTCTAAGTTGAGTGACTATAAGAGGATATAAGACTACTTAGACAAAATTTCTAGCTGGAATGATGAATGGCAGCTAGCTGTAAATGTAGATAATGTGGATGAGTAGGAAAAACAAACTCATAATATTCAGATACAGTATTAATAACGTCCTGCTTGACAGCCACATCGTGTACATGTCTGGGAATATCGTTGCAAATCGATATGAAATGGAATAAGTATGTGAGGATTGTGGTAGGGAAGGTGAATGGCTGACTTTGGTTTATTGGGAGAATTCTTGGAAAGTGTGGTTCATATCTACAGGTGGCCACGTATAGGATGCTAGTGCGTCCTATTCTCAAATACTGATCGAGTGTTTGGGATCCATACCAGCTCGAATTGAAGGAAAATATTGAATCAATTCAGAGGGAGGCTGCTAGATTTGTTACTGGTAGGTTCGAGCAAAATGCGTGTTACAGAGATGCTTTGGTAACTCAAACGGGAATCCCTGAAGGGAAAGGGACATTCTTTTCGAGGAACACTATTGACAAAATTTAGAGAACCCACATTTGAAGCTGACATTTGAAGCTGCCTCTAACATACGTTGCACATAAGGACCACGAAGATAAGATACAAGACATGAGGATTCATATGGAGGCATATAGACAGTCGTTTTTCCATCACTCTATCTGTGAGTGGAACAGGAAAAGAAATGACTAGTAATGGTACAGGATATCTTCCGCCACACTCTATGCACTGGATTGCAGAGTATCTGTGTAGATGTAGTTGTAGATGTATGTTATCCTAATAACACCAAATAACGAGAGTGTTATGTAAAATGTTGTTTACGCACATTTCAGTGCAGTAGTGTAACCAGTATAATTAAGTGTTGCAAAATGGGTTTCTGTTTGAGATTGCATGACTCAATAGTTAAATAATTCTTTAAGTGTGATGAGGGTATCAGAATCCGCGAATGCTTGTTTATTCATAAAACACTTGCATTTACTAGAGACAATAACACACTGAACAAATATGTGAAAGCCCGTGAATTGAAGTAAAGCAAAAAACATCAGCCAGGGGAATGGTAGTCAAACAGCAGAGTTAATGTTTGTGGTCGATAGTCGCCGCAATTGTATGTACATCTTCATGTTCATGACAAGTTTCAGTAGCTTCTCTAAAGGCAACTATGTCACATACTTTTCTGACTCAGTCCACATCCATAAGGACCATTCCATTTACGAGGATATGAGGAAGGAACATTAATCTCTTTTTATTCTAAATATGTTTTTTAATATATTCTTGCACTTTTATTGTTTCACCAGTCACCAAGGTACAGGAATCAACTTTTTTTTTTATGGACCACTCTCTATCAAGTATTGCATTTATGTCACATATCATTTGCCTTGGCAGTATTAGATTCTGTTTAGAGTAATCTAAACTTACCAGGAGTGCACCATTGAAACAGATACAAAGTAAGACTGTTCAGTTTATTTTTATTTTGTAATTTCTTACCTAACTTGCAAAATAGGTGTACCACTGAATTTGTCTCATTCAGATCTGCTGTTTTGATGGGGAAACATCTTATGTTCCATTAAAAACAAAAGATATTTGATGTTTTTATCTCAGCAGATATCGAAGTTGTACAAAAATGCATTAGTCTTTGGTTCACCATCTCCTTGTCGCTATTCGAAATTATCATCACTATCATCAACAACAACATTATTATCATTATCTTCTTTAGTGTCCTACCACTAGCAAGATCTGTTTGGAACGTAAACCTCTCCCATCTTACACCTTTATGTTGTGAATCTTCTTAGGCATCATCTTCTCTTCATTTGCCAATAGCATTTTAATCTTCTCTATTTTTTAGCATTAACTGTTCCACATGCAGAGTATTTCATTGGCTAGCATTGCTGGTTGGTGTACAGTGCATTTTCATCTCAAACCCAACCACCAAAAATCCTTGATTATTTAGGATTTACCATGTGTAGAAGGTTCTTGGAAGTTCTTACGTTTGTAAAGTTTCTATATTTTGAAATATATTATGTTTGTATACTGATCTGCAGAACATTATGACCACCCTCCTAACAGCTGGTATATCCACCTTTTGCACTGATAACAGTGGTGACGCATCATAGCATGGAAGCAATGAGGCCTTGGTAGGTCGCAGGAAGAGGTTGACACCACAACTACACATACAAGTCATCCAATTCCCATAAATTCTGGGGAGGAGGGTGATGAGCTCTGACGTCACCTTCAGTCATATCCAGATGTGTTCGATCGGCTTCAGATGTGGCGAGTTAGGGGGCCTACACATCAGCTGGAACTCACCATTCCGTTTCTCAAATCACTCCATCACACTCATAGCCTTGAGACATGGCTCATTATCTTGTTGAAAAATGCCACTGTCGTTGGGAAATATGATTGTCATGAACGGGTGTATGTGGACTGCAATCAGTATACGATACTCGCTGGTTGTCTTGGTGTCTTGCACAAACTCCACTGGACTCATAGTGTCCAAGTGAATATTTCCCAGAGTGTAATGGACTGCCACCAGCTTGTTTCTATCCCATAGTACAGGTGTCAAGGAGTTGCTCCCCTAGAAGATGGCAGATTCCTACCCTCCCATTGAAGGTATTATGATTCATCACACCAAGCAATGCTCTGCCACTGCCCCAAGGTCCACTGCTGATGGGCACATGCCCATTTCAGTCGTAGTTGCAGATGTCGTGGCGCTAACATTGGCACATGCATGGATCGTCGACTTGGAGAGCCATCTTTAGGAGTGTTTGGTGCACTGTGTATGTTCAGACACACTTGTAATCTGCCCAGAATTAAAGTTTGATGTCAGTTCCACCATAGTTTTCCACCTGTCCTGTTCTACTAGTCTGTCCATCCTGATATCTGTAATGCGGGGTGGCTGCCCTACCTAATGACATCTGGACATGATTTTACCTCAGTTTCGCCTCATGTTGAAGACACTCACCACAACACTCCTAAAACACCTGACAAGCCGTACTTCCGAAATGCTCGTGCTATGTCTCCAGGCCATCATAATCTACCCTTGGTTAAACTCACATAGGTCGTGTGCCTTCCCCATTCTACACCTGAACAGCATGCTCACTGATGCTACATGCACTGCAATCATTTCTTGCCAGGTGACACAGCTATTATCAGTACAATTTTATACCCATAGTAGGTCAATGGTCATCATGTTCTGACTGATAAGTGTACGAGGTGCATTCAAGTTCTAAGGCCTCCGATTTTTTTCTCCGGACAGGAAAGAGATAGAAACATGTGCATTGTTTTAAAATGAGGCCACATTCATTGTCAATACGTCCCAGAGACGGCAGCACTGTACGGCAGATGGAATTTTACCGCCAGCGGCGAGAATGAGAACTGTTTTAAATACTTAAAATGGCGACGTTTTCCTTACTTGAACAGCGTGCAATCATTCGTTTTCTGAATTTGTGTGGTGTGAAACCAATTGAAATTCATCGACCGTTGAAGGAGACATGTGGTGATGGAGTTATGGATGTGTCGAAAGTGCGTTCTTGGGGGCGACAGTTTAATGAAGGCAGAACATCATGTGACAACAAACCGAAACAACCTAGGGCTTGCACAAGCCGGTCTGACGACATGATCGAGAAAGTGGAGAAAGTTGTTTTGGGGGATCGCCGAATGACTGTTGAACAGATTGCCTCCAGAGTTGGCATTTCTGTGGGTTCTGTGCACAGAATCCTGCATGACGACCTGAAAATGCGAAAAGTGTCATCCAGGTGGGTGCCACGAATGCCGACGGACGACCACACGGCTGCCCGTGTGGCATGTTGCCAAGCAATGTTGACGCGCAATGACAGCAAGAATGGGACTTTCTTTTCGTCGGTTGTGACAATGGATGAGACGTGGATGCCATTTTTCAATCCAGAAACAAAGCGCCAGTCAGCTCAATGGAAGCACACAGATTCACCGCCACCAAAAAAATTTCGGGTAACCGCCAGTGCTGAAAAAATGATGGTGTCCATGTTCTGGGACAGCGAGGGCGTAATCCTTACCCATTGCGTTCCAAAGGGCACTACGGTAACAGGTGCATCCTACGAAAATGTTTTGAAGAACAAATTCCTTCCTTCACTGCAACAAAAACGTCCAGGAAGGGCTGCGCGTGTGCTGTTTCACCAAGACAACGCACCTGCACATCGAGCTAACGTTACGCAACAGTTTCTTCGTGATAACAACTTTAAAGTGATTCCTCATGCTCCCTACTCACCTGACCTGGCTCCTAGTGACTTTTGGCTTTTTCCAACAATGAAAGACACTCCGTGGCCGCACATTCACCAGCCGTGCTGCTATTGCCTCAGCGATTTTCCAGTGATCAAAACAGACTCCTAAAGAAGCCTTCGCCGCTGCCATGGAATCATGGCGTCAGCGTTGTGAAAAAAGTGTACGTCTGCAGGGCGGTACGTCGAGAAGTAACGCCAGTTTCATCGATTTCGGGTGAGTAGTTAATTAGAAAAAAAATCGGAGGCCTTAGAACCTGAATGCACCTCGTATATATAGCTGGAGTCTTCATCAAGGCAGGACGTTGGCATTTATAATAAATGTATTTCAGTATTAATGTTGTACTTCATTGGCGACGCTGCTTACAGATTTGGACTTGATTCTGATTACCATGTGAGATTTCTTGGCAGACAAGCGGGTACTTCAAAATATTTACATTACTGTGGAGACGAAAGGGTTCTAAAACAGCAGTAAGTCAATTGTACATCAGCCACGCAACAATGTTTTCCAGAGACACTGGGCCCTGAAAGGATTTAATGAATTGGGAAATGCAACAGGCAGGATGACATGATGTGTTTGGCGAATGTGTAGTTTTACCTGTATGGCACAGTCCAGCAGTGGTTCGAGAATGATGAAGAGAAGCTCCATAGCTGGGATAAATTCCAGGCTGAACTGAAGAAAATTTTTTTCAGCAATCAGCAGCAAGTTCACTTAGAAGAAAGACCAAAGGACAGACTCCAATTCTCGCTTCCCGCGCCCGGGTTCCCAGGTTCGATTCCCACCGGGGTCAGGCATTTTCTCTGCCTTGTGATGACTGGGTGTTGTGTGATGTCCTTAGGTTAGTTAGGTTTAAGTAGTTCTAAGTTCTAGGGGACTGATGACCATAGATGTTAAGTCCCATAGTGCTCAGAGACATTTGATTTGAACAGGCTCCAATGTCATGAGGAAATGGCACAGTCCTACACATGGAATGTTTTGGCCTTATGGCACATGATGAATTTGAACATGAAAAAAGCTGACAAAGTCTCACGCTTGATGAAAGGAGTTGCAGCAAACATGTCTCGAGCTCTTCTCATAAAGGATGTCGCATCAATAGGAAAACTCATAAATTGGTGCCAACACATTAGGGAAATGCAACATAAAAGTGTTATACGAAAGAGTTACGACATACCCAACTGTGATAGCTATGGTAGTTGCACAAGATCACCAAGTGCTCACCTCTCTCATACACCAAACAGTAAGAGAAGAGATGCAGCATTTTATGGTGACCAAAATCGTCAGATGGAGTGTGCAAGAGATAGCAGCCATAAATGAAGTCCCCATATGTTTTGAGGTGATAGAGAATGTTAAAGAAGAGGTGTATTGATCTCAAGCATCAATCTCTGCCACCAGTGGAATTTGCCTGGAAGAAAGGACTTGGCCATCTCGAACTAATGCTGCAGCCATCAAATGAGAGCCCAGCACCTGACCACTAAATGTACAACCACAACGCCAATATGTTTCAACAGTGGACACCATGGACATGCTGTACGCTGCTGCAGAGAAAGAAGATGAGAGTTTCTGAAGACTACTACATTGCCAGACTCAACGATCGCATCCAATCTATTCACGCCAGTCAATTTCAGACAATTTATAGCGACCTGTGCAGTGAAGCCCATCTAAGTACCTGGATGAGGTCACTTCCGAACGTGCTGTAATAGCCATTTCCTGCGACATACGGAGGTACCAGCCTCTCACCCAGCAAGTGAATTCAGGAAAACAATGTGAGGTGACTATCTATGAAAGTGAGGCAGTCAAAGAAAAAAATTCTTCAAAGACAGCAGTCACCAAGTTGTCAGGAAATCTGACTGAGATCATCATCAATGGCCAACATGTCCAGGAACTAGTCAACTCAGTGACTTCTCTTTCTGTGATGTTGGATGCTTATTGCACCTAACTAAAGAAGACTACATTCCGACTGAGCTGAATGTCACAAATGGGGAAATAATTCCACCTGATAGGAAACCGTATTGCAAGAACAAATATTACTGAGAGAACACAGCCCTTCGAATTTGTTGATTTATTAGAATGTGGTCATAATGTTATTCCCAGATGGGGGAGTTCTTGCAGTCATCACAAGCAGTCATAGACTGTGGTAGAGCAGAGCTCCGAATTGACAAAGTTATGTCAACAGGTACACATAATAAATATTTCTCTGGCTGGTTATTCACTGTTGGAGATGTTGCTATCCTGCTGTCATCAACAAGACCATTTCCAGTCAACCACTTAAGTTATATCACAGGTGATTGACGAGGACCTTGGATCACTACTTCCTGTGAGCAGCCATAACTCATTCCTTAAGGTATGTGTTTAGGGACTGCTGAATGAGGTTAATGCCATAGTGAAGAATTGTACACTTCTACCACTACAGAAGATGCAAGCCTGACTGAGGAAAAACGTTGGAGATTGTTAGCCATTTAGTGCCAGTTTTCGGATGCTTTCAGACCAGGATTGGAGAAAAGACCAAGCAGCCCACAGTAAAACACCATATCAACACTGTGGATAACCACAAATTAGCCAGCATTCGTATGAATTGTCAGTGGCTAAACAATAGATAATATTGGAAGACCTGGAGAAGAAGCTGCAAGATGGCATCATTGAACCTTCTGAGACTTCTTGGTCCTCTCTTGTGGTTGTTTTGTAGTAGATGGATGACACATGGCGTTTCTGCATCGGCTACTGACAATGGAGCAATATCATGAATAACAATGTTTATCCATTGCCGTCCATTGTTGACACACTTGTCTTCTTGAAAAGAACGAAGTATTTCTTAGCTATGGACATGGAGGCAGACTATTGGCAACTCAAGGTTGATGAGCTGACCAGGAAAATAGTACTTCCATAACTTTTGATGGCCTCTATGAGTTAAAAGCTGAATTGCTTAACAACCATGTTGAAATATATTCAGACTACATGCCTCCCTCTGTATTCAAATAAGTGTCTCTTCATCATCCAATAAATTAAAGTCTTTGTGCATTTGGTGAATGGCGATCCAGTCACACATTTTCTGACTCCACCACATTCATGATGTGAGACGTTCTCTCAGTATGTGCTCATGCTGTCAGCAACTCATAAAGGCACTTCCCTTGCAAGAACTACTGCAGCAAGATGCCAAATTTTCCTGGAAAAAGGTGAAAGAAAGATCCCTTTTTGCTTTTAAGGAGGTGTTAACATCTTCTCCAGTCCTAGTATTATATGACAAGAATGCATAAATAGAACTTCACATCGATACTAGCAGGTAAAGGGGTAGGTGCAGTTCTAGTATAAATTCAGGAAGGTATTGAAAAGTTTATAGCTTATGCTTACAGAGTACACTTCAACTCCAAGAGAACTGAGAAAAAGTTCCTTGCAGCTGGGCCATGGAAAACCATTCACCTTTGTCGTGAACCACAATTCTCTATGCTGGCTGACTAGCCTGAAGGAATTGTTGGGTTGACTGGTGATATGGGCACTGAGTTTCAGGAATACAGTACCATAGTAGTACACAAAAGTGGACACAAACACAAGGACACTGACTACTTTTCAAGGACACATGTGATGAAGCACAGCAGGATGGTAGAAATCGCAGTCTTTGCTGCATGACATTACATTGGCAAAGTGAACAGAAGGAACATCCAGCATTGATGAAAACCATAGAAGCCTTGAAGAATGAGGAATCAACCAAATGGAAATTCCTGTTAATAAATGGAACATTGTAAGAAGAACTACAATCCAGTGGGGTGGAAATGGCTCCTTGTCATCCAAGCTCATCTGTGGCTGGTTATCCTGAAGATCTTCTATGACTCACAGAGACTCTACACAGTATCAGACACAGGTATCACTAGCCACATCTCCATCAATGCACTAGACACTATGTGAGTCACTGTAATGAACGCCAGTGATGGAACAATGTGCTGCAGTTACCTCCAGGGCGTCTTGAATCAATAGCATCAGTAACAACAACATTCCACTAAACTGGAATAAACTCCTGGGGTGGATCAATAAGTGCACAAACGAGAACTGACGGATAGTATTCTGCAGTATCTTGCTGCTACATTGTTACCACAGTTTTGGAAATTGCAAGGTCTCTTGCAGAAGACATCATTTTGAAGCACACCTTGTGATGATCTCTGTTTGTGGAAATGTTTTCAAGTTGACAATAGTATCAGAGGTAATTTCAAATTGTGACATCATCCACAGGATAATAACTGCTTGCCACATACAGACAAATGGTCTCCCAGAATGCTTTGATAAGACATTGGTAGATTTGTTCTCGATGTACATTGATGTCAAACAAAGAGAATGGGATACTGGTCGTTATGAAATTTGCATGCAGCACAGTGAAGACAAACACTACAGACTTCATGCTATTCTTTCTGCTCCATGATCACAAGACAGAAATGACAATGGGTACACTATTTCTGTTTAAGCTGAATGATACGTGATACGTAGGATGACTATGTGAAACACTTCATCACCATGACCTAAGAAGCAAGACAGTTAGCTTCTCTTACAGATTACAGACCCTGGACTCCCAGGAGGAAGAAGACAAATTGCTCTAACGCCAAGCACTGACCAGTGAGATACAGCGAGAGAAACTTGGTATGGATTTTTATGTCAATGTAGGAAGTGGACTATCAGAAAAGATAGTTAAGTGCTACAATGTGCAGTATAGTACCATTTGTCAGTTGAAGTCGAGGGTTATTGTATTGTATTATGCTGCTTTGTATTTTATTTTATTGACCTAGGTAATCACAATATTGTACAGTTTGATATTGGACAAATCACCATACAGCCGGCCGAAGTGGCCGTGCGGTTAAAGGCGCTGCAGTCTGGAACCGCAAGACCGCTACGGTCGCAGGTTCGAATCCTGCCTCGGGCATGGATGTTTGTGATGTCCTTAGGTTAGTTAGGTTTAACTAGTTCTAAGTTCTAGGGGACTAATGACCTCAGCAGTTGAGTCCCATAGTGCTCAGAGCCATTTGAACCATTTTTGAAATCACCATACATTTTACAAGTAAGAATTTTAATTGCTTCATGAAAGTTTGTTCAATTCTACAGGAAGGTAATAGACATCACATTGTTCATACACAAAGGAAAGATGCACTATCAGCCTGAGTGATCAATTGTTAAGAAAATAGTTAACTTTTATTTCATTTTTCAAAAAAATCATTTATTGCGTAAAAGTTTTGCTCCAAAAGAAGTTCTTTAAATTTATATGTGAAAACTCTCAGTATTTCTGTTTTTTTTTTAATTTCAGCTGCTAAGTTATTATATGGCCATAGCCCAACATGTAGGACACTCTTTTGGTAATAAGTTGTTCTGAACTGAATCATATATAGGCCACACTGCTGTCTTGTATCATGGCTATGAATGTGTTCATTTAATATTAATGGGCTGTCTTTGCTTAATAGGTAGATTTTAACAGAAGACATATTACTATAAATGTAAACAAATGGCAGTGCCATATAGCCAAGTTTCTTGAAATGTTGCCTGCATAACTTGTTATATCTCAGATTACATATTATACATGTTGCCTCTTTTCGCATTCTGAAGACCTCTCTGCTGAATGGTGAGTTCCACAAGAATATAATCCCATATTGTGGTATTGAGTGAAAGTAAGACTAATATACTTGTGTAAGGACTAATTTGGTGACTGCTTTGCTGAGTATCCTTAAAATGTAACACACAGTTGACAGCCTATTTCAGATGTAACTAACATGTGTGTTCCATTTAAGATTTTCTGCAAGCCATATACTAAGAAACATAATGGATCTTGCACTGGAGAGCTCTTGGTTGTTTAGGAACAAGTCTCTGATTTCTCGTTTTTGACATGAGAGGCAGAAACATATGTATATTTTTTTACACATTTATGATAAGATTGTTCTCATTGAACAATTCGCTCAGTGATGACATAGGTAGTTTAATCTTTTGATAATGGTCAGCTTTGTCTATGCCTGTTGCCAAAATACTGGAGTCATCTTCAAATAGTTTAGTATACTTTGAAGTAAGGTTTGTGTTTATGTTACCAATATATAGCAGAAATAGTATGGGTCATAGGATTGAGCCATGTGGCACATCATATCTAACAGCTCTTTTCTCATGGGAGTGCAGAGTGCACTGTACACTGATAAACATTAGTATTCTTTTTCAAATTCCATTTCAACTTTTTGCACTTTATTTGACAGATACAATTCTCTCCAGTGGTTTGCAGTTCCTCTCAGCCTGTATTAGCTAACTTTCTAAGGAGAGTGGTGTGGGAAATAATGTCAAAAACTTTAGACATGTTAAGATATTCATAAACTGCTGTGGTTGTTGTTTTAGTTTTTCTAAATCCAGGCTGGTGGTCACATATTAAAGAGAATCTGTTACTAGAAGTTTCTAATGTAGTGAAACACAATTTCTCAAATGTTTTTGAAAACATTCTGAGTTGTGCTACTGGCCTATATTTAGCTACACCATTTGCTTTTTCTCCTTGTGGAGTGGGATAACTTTAACAACGTTAAGGTTAGTGAGAAGTCCATTACCAAAGGATGCATTATTTATAAGAGTAAATCAATCTACAAGTCATTCCCAAGAATTCTTTACAGTAAAATCCAGTATGTTGTCACTGCCGCTGGAGCATTTATTTTTAGTCTTTATATAACTGTGAGCACTCCAGTGTTTGAGGCTCTGTGGAGAAACATTGAAATCTTTATGAATTCCACATTTTTAGGTGTGGCAGTTTTTTCTTATCAGGTTTTCAGCTGTTGTACTGAAATAGTTATCAAAATTATTTACGATTTGTTCTGGTTCTGATGTCAACTCATCATTCAAACTCAATGACACGAATGGGACGATATTTATTAATTTTTTACCACAAGAAAAAAATTAAAGTCATACAATTTCATCTAATCTATCATCATCATTTCTAAAGATTTAAGTATAACGATCTGGAAGAGTAATTTTATATTTATCATCTAAAAGTAGTAAGATTTGATCATCAATTTTAGTTGGTAAAATTTCAGCTTTTGGAATACCATAAGACTTATGATTTTTAAGTTCTGAAAATTTATTGAACACTTCTGAACAACCTTTTCTATAATTGATAAGTTCAGTTAATAGATTTTCAGTGCTACCAGGCATGTTCCTTTTTATTTCTATAGAAAAAAATTAAGGAATGTAAAATTTAAATGTTTTCCAACTGTTTCAGTTTTTTAATTTCTCTGGGTTTCTGAAAATATATCAGAAGGAAGTTAAAACTTGAAATTTAAAGTTCCTTAATATTTTTTCATTCATTTATTTATTTCAGAAAATTTTCTGTAAGAATTCTGCATTGTAAGTCATCAGTAATAAATATTTTGACAATAGATAACAACATAAGCAACTGTGTCCTTCGGAATATTTATTAAAGAGTGCACATAATTTCGTTGTTGTTTTTTGAGAAGTTAAAACATCCATTCATCTACACATAATAATCATTTAATAGGATAATTTTGAATAATATTAAACAGTCTTACATTTACATCAGTATTTAATGGAGTTATTCATTAGAAAACCCCAAAAGACCCATAACCTTTTAAGAAATTATTTGGTGGTTCAATATTCCATAATTCTTGAGGAAATATTTCATTTCTAATATTTTTAACATCAGTATTTTTTAATTTAACATGATCCAATAAAGAAGAATTAGGTAATTGATCACTTTTTCGATTAATTTGGGGAACAACATAACTAAAGTAAGGCAGAATTATAATAATTAGTAATATGTAGTTCAAATTTTCTATTTCCCTGCAAACTAGCAAAATCAGTTGTTTGTGGTTCAGAGAAAGAATCTGGAATTTTTGGATTTTTCAATCTTTCTTGTGCTAATTCAAGCGAATATTCTGGTTCATATTTGAGAACAGGAAAAAGAATATCCATACTTTTGCAATGATTTTACCTTCTTTTGGAAGTGTAGAATTATCATTCTGTGTGGCCAATTAAGAATTGATTATTCTTGATCTCTTCTCAAACTCCAAGTAAAATTTAGAGTAATGTCATGGCGAAACAAAATATCTTTAAATTTTTTAAAGTCCACCAAATAATTCATAAGGATGAAGAACGTTATTTTTTAGTTTTAGTTTTTCCAATTGAAGAATATCTCCTTCGATTTTCATTAATTCAAAATGGTAGAAGTTAACTGCATAAGAGTAGAAGAAGAAATAAAATGATGTTCAATTGTAATAATATCAATCATTTTTTAAACATAATTAGCAATAGCTTTAATACTTGATTTAACATCATATGCAGAAGAAACAGTTCCATCTGGATAACTATCATTAAAAGTCGTATAAACTTAAGAAAAATTATGGTGAATCCAACCATCACGAATATTAATATTAATTTCTGTTACCTTTCAGGAAGATTTAAATTATTTTTTGTATTCTCATTAATGGGAAATGAATAGAATTGTTAACTTTCAATCTGGTTGACGATTTATTAAGGAAAAAGTTTATTAATTTATCTCTGAAGCAACTGTTACATAAGAACCAATGAAGTCAGTCAAATAATTCATTTCATCAGTTATAGTTAGTTCTAAATTTTGAATACTACCAACACTGGAATTTTTATAGGATGATTTGGTTGTTAATTTTATGAACCACCAAATTCAGAATTACCTTTGAAACAACAAATAATACTAGAGTTCTCTACAAAAACGATAATTGTGTTTAACAAACAATCCATCAGCTACATTTAAACTTCCATTAATTAAATCAACTGCAATGATTTTAGGAACATCTTTAGCAACAGTATTTTATTAGGTCCAATAATTTGATTTTTTAAAATTCTGACACACCTGAAATATTTTCTTTTGTATCCATGTGTAATTCTCTATTACTTTCGATAACAATTCTATTTAAAAATTAATCTGCTTTAATGTGAATATTTGGATTTTTCAGATGATTAAATATTTATAAATTTTTCAAACTTTATTGACCAACAAGAATTTCTATTGTTTCTCCATCACAGTATAGTTTATTATATTTGATGTAATGTTTGGAGTTAAAAAGTTGAATAAAGACCAACTAATGAAACATTTTTATTATGTCCTCTTAGTGGAATAATTGATAGTTTTTCAGAATACAAGAATTTCCATTCAGTACTACTTAACATTAAGAAAAATTATGTCAATTACTGACCAGAAAATAAGAATTCTAGGGAAGAAATTAAAAAACAAACATGCAAATTTTCACTGAAGTCAGTTCCATGTGGAATGATAGGACCAAGCGAATGTGGAAAAACAACATAAATGATTGATAATAATATTTTAGAGTATTGAAGGTAAAACTGAAAAAAAATTAATGATTTTATGTTTATTCAAAAAGTTTAGATCAAGGAAAATATCAAGAATTTATCAAAACATGCAAAAACTGAAGATGAAATTTATGAAAAAATGTTATTTTTATAGAAAAAAATTATGTAATTATTCCATAAGATGTGTGTGAAGATAAAACAATGATGGTTTTTAATGATTTCACTCTAAAATAGAAATATAGTTAAATAATATTTTACTAGAGGAAGATAAAGAGGAATAGACTTTGAATTCAGACAAACATATTCAATTATATTGAAACTGTTATTTACATATATTTTAATTTTATGTATATTTTTAAACAAGATTATAAAAATTTAAACATATTTATCATAAATTTGTAGTAAATGCTGGAAAAAGATAAATTGGAGTTTATTATGATAGATGTGAAAAGAAAAATAAATGAAGGTAAATTTAGAGGTAAGGATAAGTATTTTTAAATGGTGAACCCAAACATTGAAAGTAAACATTAAATGGTAGAAATTTAATTGTTTCGCTAACTTTCTGTTGTGACAAAGTTTGTGGAAAATTTAATGAACAATAAAGAAAAAAACATGAAGGTGGTTTTTACCATTATAATTATCTGCATTAGATTATCTAGGAACAATTGGTTCCCTTCCTGATGAAACTGCAGAAAAAAGCTGAAAAACAATAAAAGGACAGAAAAGACCAATCCTGAAATGGAAAAGAAATGTAAAGGTGTAAAAAAAATTTCAAAGCAATATTAAAATTTTTAGTAATCCCTTATCTAACTCTGACAACAAAGAATTAGTTAAAGAACTAAAAATTAATGATCTTTCTGGCTTTTTTATGGTTGATGAGATTCTATTTGATTCATATGGGGGAACTTTTTTAAAACAACTAGTTAACGATTTGGGAGAAATTAATTTGTACTATAATATCGAAATCATACAAAATATTAATAAATTAACTCAAGGACACTTGTGTTTATTTCTTTTAAAACTATTATGCACGAATTAAAAGTGTAATAAGATTTTAAATTTAATAAATGGACAATTTTTGTAATAAAGTACTTAACAATTTTAAACCATAAACATGCAATGAATAAATTTCCAAACTCAAACACATTCATTCATCAGTATGCTCAAAAATTTTTAATGTAATGAAAAAAATTTAAAAAAAATTAAATAAAATTTTTATAAAATCTAAATATTATATTGAATTTAAAATTAAAAAGAATGGTTACTTTTAACGATCGCTTAATGATTTGGATGCTGTTAGTAACAGATATTTGGAAACAAGACTTTTAGAACTTAAACAACAATATGTAAATATGTTAACTATGTTTCAAAATTATTATTCCAAGAAAGACATTGTTAAAATCATATCAGATTATTTCTCAAAATCAGATTTAGCTCCAATTTAAATCATTTAAATAAATTAATTATGAAGTATGTGATAATGGTAAAGAATATTTTAAAAAGGAATTGAAAGTTTTGGTGACTTAAAAACAACTTTTGTTGGACAATTTAGTAGAGTACTGAAAAAAAATTAGAAAGAAATTGGCTCTTCAAGGAAATTATGAAAAAGTTTGACATAGTTATAAAATTAAAAGGATGAATACAAGACAGAAAACATTCAACAATAAAACCGTGACCCATAGATTGAAATTTGAAAAACTCCTATTGGAAAATAATTACGTAACAAATTTGCTAGATAGTAAACTTAAATATAAAATTGGGTATAAAGAATAAGTAAACTTAAAGGAATTTTTCGAAAATTATATATGGCAGTTTGGCCAACAGAAATTTTTGCTATTGTAGATATTACACACACCAAGAAAAGTTTTGCATTACCTCAGTTCCGAGAGTTTCAGAATCTGAACAGAAAATTGGAATAGAGATCAATGTAAACACCATTTCTGCCCTTTTTGGTGCTCACGTAAAGCACATATTCCATGTTGTACAACCATACAGCGAGACGTTCAGAGGCGGTAGTCAACACCTCTAATACCCAGAATCTACTCTTGCATTGAAGTTGAGAAGACTGGGTGTTTGTGTTGTCCTCATCATTTCATCATCATTCATGAGAGTGGCTAGATTGGAATGAGCAAAGGTTGGGAATTTGTACAGGTGCTGATAACCGCGCAATTGAGCACCCCACACACCAAATATTATCATCATCATCATCATCTTTCATTGACGCATGCCTGTGTTCGACATGGAGTACTAGCCACAAATTCATCAAATCAGTGTTGGTCCAGATTGTCCCACTCCTAAGCGGCATTTTGGACTAGATCCCTCAAAGTGGTTGGTTGTTCATAAAGAGTTCTTTTCAATCTATCGCAGGCATGTTCGATAGGTTTCACGCCTGGAGAACATGCTGGCCACTCTAGTCGAGTCATGTCATTATCCCATAGGAAGTCATTCACAAGACGTGCATGGTGGAGAAGGGAAGAGTTATCCATGAGGACGAATGCCTCACCAATATGTTGCCGATATGATTACACCATTGGTTGGCTGATGGCATTCATATATTGTAAAGCCATTATGGTACCTTGCATAACCACCAGCTGAACCCGCTGCACAGTGTGTCTAAGGCATTCAGCCTGTCCGGTTTGTCTCCAAACACAAAAACACGTCTCCGATGACTGACTGGTTGAAGGGATATGCGACACTCATCGGTGAAGAGAAGGTGTTGCCAGTCCTTAGCAGTCCATTCGGTATGGTTTTGGGCCTATCTGTTCCGTGCTGCATGGTGTCATGGTCAGAAAGATGGACCTCGCTATTCACATCAGAATTGAAATTGCTGATCATGCAGCCTATTGCACAGTTTGAGTCGTAACGTAACGTCCTGTGGCTGCACAAAAAGCATTATTCAACATGGTGGCGTTGCTGTCAGGATTCCTCCAAGACATAATCCATAGGCAGTGGTCATCAACTTCAGCAGTAGCCCTTGGGCGGCCTGACAGTTCCTGTCTCGCTGTATCTCCTCCATGTCTGAACAAAGTCGCTTTGGTTCACTTTGAGATGTCTGGACACTTCCTTGTTGAGAGTCCTTCCTGGTACAAAGTAACACTGTGGTCACAATCGAACCGTTGTATTGACTTTCTAGGCACAGTTGAACTACAGACTACACAAGCCGTGTACCTCCTGCCTGGTGGAATGACTGGAACTGATTGGTTCTCAGACCAACTCCATCTAATAGGCGCTGCTCATGCATGATTGTTTACATCTTTGGGTGGGTTTAGTGACATCTCTGAACAGTCAAAGGGACTGTGTTTCTGATACAATATCCACAGTCAGTCTCTATCTTCAAGAGTTCTGGGATTCAGGGCGATGCAAAACTTCTTTGATGTGTGTATTTGTTGTTGTTGTTGTAGTCTTCAGTCCTGAGACTGGTTTGATGCAGCTCTCCATGCTACTCTATCCTGTGCAAGCTTCTTCATCTCCCAGTACCTACTGCAACCTACATCCTTCTGAATCTGCTTAGTGTGTTGATCTCTTGGTCTCCCTCTACGATTTTTACCCTCCACGCTGCCCTCCAATGCTAAATTTGTGATCCCTTGATGCCTCAAAACATGTCCTACCAACCGATCCCTTCTTCTAGTCAAGTTGTGCCACAAACTTCTATTCTCCCCAATCCTATTCAATACCTCCTCATTAGTTACGTGATCTACCCACCTTATCTTCAGCATTCTTCTGTAGCACCACATTTCGAAAGCTTCTATTCTCTTCTTGTCCAAACTGGTTATCGTCCATGTTTCACTTCCATACGTGGCTACACTCCATACAAATACTTTCAGAAACAACTTCCTGACACTTAAATCTATACTCGATGTTAACAAATTTCTCTTCTTCAGAAACGATTTCCTTGCCATTGCCAGTCTACATTTTATATCCTCTCTACTTCGACCATCATCAGTTATTTTACTCCCTAAATAGCAAAACTCCTTTACTACTTTAAGTGTCTCACTTCCTAATCTAATCCCCTCAGCGTCACCCGATTTAATTAGACTACATTCCATTATCCTCGTTTTGCTTTTGTTGATGTTCATCTTATATCCTCCTTTCAAGACACTGTCCATTCCGTTCAACTACTCTTCCAAGTCCTTTGCTGTCTCTGACAGAATTACAATGTCATCGGCGAACCTCAAAGTTTTTACTTCTTCTCCATGAATTTTAATAGCTACTCCGAATTTTTCTTTTGTTTCCTTTACTGCTTGCTCAATATACAGATTGAATAACATCGGGGAGAGGCTACAACCCTGTCTCACTCCTTTCCCAACCACAGCTTCCCTTTCATGCCCCTCGACTCTTATAACTGCCATCTGGTTTCTGTACAAATTGTAAATAGCCTTTCGCTCCCTGTATTTTACCCCTGCCACCTTCAGAATTTGAAAGAGAGTATTCCAGTTAACGTTGTCAAAAGCTTTCTCTAAGTCTACAAATGCTAGAAACGTAGGTTTGCCTTTTCTTAATCTTTCTTCTAAGATAAGTCGTAAGGTTAGTATTGCCTCACGTGTTCCAACATTTCTACGGAATCCAAACTGATCTTCCCCGAGGTCCGCTTCTACCAGTTTTTCAATTCGTCTGTAAAGAATTCGCGTTAGTATTTTGCAGCTGTGACTTATTAAACTGATAGTTCGGTAATTTTCACATCTGTCAACACCTGCTTTCTTTGGTATTGGAATTATTATATTCTTCTTGAAGTCTGTGGGTATTTCCCCTGTCTCATACATCTTGCTCACCAGATGGTAGAGTTTTGTCATGACTGGCTCTCCCAAGGCCATCAGTAGTTCTAATGGAATGTTGTCTATTCCCGGGGCCTTGTTTCGACTCAGGTCTTTCAGTGCTTTGTCAAACTCTTCACGCAGTATCTTATCTCCCATTTCATCTTCATCTACATCCTCTTCCATTTCCATAATATTGTCCTCAAGTATATCGCCCTTGTATAAACCCTCTATATACTCCTTCCACCTTTCTGCCTTCCCTTCTTTGCTTAGAACTGGGTTGCCATCTGAGCTCTTGATATTCATACAAGTGGTTCTCTTCTCTCCAAAGGTCTCTTTAATTTTCCTGTAGGCAGTATCTATCTTACCCCTAGTGAGACAAGCCTCTACATCCTTACATTTGTCCTCTAGCCATCCCTGCTTAGCCATTTTGCACTTTCTGTCGATCTCATTTTTGAGACGTTTGTATTCCTTTTTGCCTGCTTCATTTACTGCATTTTTATATTTTCTCCTTTCATCAATTAAATTCAATATTTCTTCTGTTACCCAAGGATTTCTATTAGCCGTCGTCTTTTTACCTACTTGATCCTCTGCTGCCTTCACTACTTCATCCCTCAGAGCTACCCATTCTTCTTCTACTGTATTTCTTTCCCCCATTCCTGTCAATTGTTCCCTTATGCTCTCCCTGAAACTCTCTACAACCTCTGGTTCTTTCAGTTTATCCAGGTCCCATCTCCTTAAATTCCCACCTTTTTGCAGTTTCTTCAGTTTCAATCTGTAGTTCATAACCAGTAGATTGTGGTCAGAATCCACATCTGCCCCTGGAAATGTCTTAAAATTTAAAACCTGGTTCCTAAATCTCTGTCTTACCATTATATAATCTATCTGATACCTATTAGTATCTCCAGGATTCTTCCAGGTATACAACCTTCTTTTATGATTCTTGAACCAAGTGTTAGCTATGATTAAGTTATGCTCTGTGCAAAATTCTACAAGGCGGCTTCCTCTTTCATTTCTTCCCCCCAATCCATATTCACCTACTATGTTTCCTTCTCTCCCTTTTCCTACTGACGAATTCCAGTCACCCATGACTATTAAATTTTCGTCTCCCTTCACTACCTGAATAATTTCTTTTATCTCGTCATACATTTCATCAATTTCTTCATCATCTGCAGAGCTAGTTGGCATATAAACTTGTACTACTGTAGTAGGCATGGGCTTTGTGTCTATCTTGGCCACAATAATGCGTTCACTATGCTGTTTGTAGTAGCTAACCCGCACTCCTATTTTTTTATTCATTATTAAACCTACTCCTGCATTACCCCTATTTGATTTTGTATTTATAACCCTGTAATCACCTGACCAAAAGTCTTGTTCCTCCTGCCACCGAACTTCACTAATTCCCACTATATCTAACTTTAACCTATCCATTTCCCTTTTTAAATTTTCTAACCTACCTGCCCGATTAAGGGATCTGACATTCCACGCTCCGATCCGTAGAATGTCAGTTTTCTTTCTCCTGATAACGACGTCCTCTTGAGTAGTCCCCGCCCGGAGATCCGAATGGGGGACTATTTTACCTCCGGAATATTTTACCCAAGAGGACGCCATCATCATTTAATCATACAGTAAAGCTGTGTGTATTTATTCGAATCCAATCACATGTAAATAGAAAGATTTAAATGATAAACAAATAAAAGGAAATTTGAATGAACAAGAACCACTGAAAACGAATTTTCCTCATATTTACCTGGCTGAAAAAAAATTAAATAAGCAAGGTAATAAAGTTTATGTTCAATGGTTATGTTCTGATAGTTCATAAAATAGTTGGGTAAATAAAAAGAATGTAGTTTTAAAGCTTTCCAATACCAAATAATAATGATTTTTGATTAACACCTTATTGGAGGGTTTATTTTTTTATTAATAAAAATTTTCTATATAAATGAAGTTAGTTTTGAATCTTTAAACGAGTTTGATGTTGAACATAATATTCATTACTCTTATTGATTATAAAAAAGATAGAGTTTAAATTGATATTCAAATAAAGGTTAACAGAAATGACGAATGTCAAAATCATTTGTGGATTTTTAATTTGAGTTGACTGAATCACATAGTTTCAAAAAATTTTGTGTAATAGATGCATATAAAAATTTTATGAATGTTTCTAAAATTTGATTATAAAAAAAGTACATGGAAAATTAGTTATGTATTCTAAAAAGCTTTTGTTAGTTTATTTCTATGTTTACACAATTCATCTGGTGAGTATTCATCCAAAGCACTGAAATAGTTTCAGTAGCAAATAATTCCTAAAGTCTCTTTCATTCAAAGTGGTAATTTACTGAATTTGGTACGTAGTTAAAGCTAAAAAATTCTTCACAGTTTAGATGTCTATTTCTGATAATATCAATTTGATTATGTACATTTTTAACTGTGTTCAAATACTATAATATTCATAATTGAAAACATGGAATCTTAAAATACCAAAATTTGTCTTAATTTTTGATCACTTAATTTAGGATCAATATGTTGCAATAATGTATTTATGTCTTCATTTCCTTCATTTTTAATTCCAACTGCATAATGAATTATTTCTTTGAAACCTTCAGTACTTTTATTTTTGATTTTATTGGAATTTTCCAAGAGAGTTATTCACTCTTTCTTTAAAATCCACTATGTTTTCTAATGGATGATAAAATTTCTGCAAAAATCCAATCTTGAAAATTTTCTCCATAAGACATTTTCATTTTCCTAGCTAAAGAATAGAAACCAGGTTCATTAATAAAATTAGTATCTGAATGTAAGTGTAATTGTTGGTACACTTCAGTAATTTGTACTTTTTATATATTTACTTCTATCTTTATTATGTAAAGCTTTTCTACAATTCGTATGTCCCAAAACTTACGAAATATTTTTAGCTAGGTTTATGTTTTGAATCAATGATTATTAAAATTTGTTCGTTATTCCAGTTAAGTTTACTATAGTTTAAATCCACAAGCGACTACATTTGTATAAAAAATTTAATATATTTTTCATTTTTCTATTCCATTAAATTTTTTTCCAAATAAATGAAAGCGAAAATAAAATAATTTGTCCAGTGTGCAATCAAGAAAAACAAATTTGTAAAGAAATTAAAATGACAAGACATAATATACTTTTAAAATCAGGTTGCAAAGATTGGAAATGAATGAAACAAAAAGGGCTTCTTCATAATTGGCATATTAAAACAAATACTTGTGAAAAAGTGGAAAGGAAATTAAAAAGTTCTTTTAAATATATTCATAACTGTGTGATTCAAAAGGTGAAAAATTAGCTTAAAATATCAAAAAGTTAAGAAGATGTGATTATCAATAAATTTGTTTGTTAAACAATTGATTAATTTTCTTATTTAATCTTCTGTGTAGCTGTTTAACTCTCGCAAAAATCATTTTGTCACATTTTATTTTGTTCGGATTTAATTTATAGTGTCCATATGGTAATGTATTAATTCCACTTTGTAATACAACACGTTTATCACCATGAGAACTTAAAACAATTTCCACTGTACATAATTCATGTTTAAATGATCTAATCAAATTCATTTTTCTATATTGTTTTATTTTGTCAGTTCCACATTTTAATGATCAACGAAAGTATATACATTTTTCACATATTATTTCTAATCTTCTTTAGAATTTTCCTCTTCATCCTCCCAAGGTTAAAGCATATATCTTAAACTGACATGTTCTAACATAATTTTTCCACAATTTTTGTCTTTCATTTTTCCTGAATATTTCTTATTAACTTGCGAGTTTTAGAAAAATTATCTTATAGATAATAATTTCTATCAAAATAGTTTGTCATTGTTTTCATATCTTTATCAAAATCTTAAGTTCTTATATTGTAAGTGAAAGAATCAGTAATAATGTAAGAAAAATCTATGTTCCCAACATATTTTGTTTTCCTAACATTGTGGTGCAAAATCATACATTTTTATTTTCGAAACGTCTGGAAGTTATTCGTTTATAAATTGGTTTATTCAACATTATATAAATTTTCTTGATATGAACTGCAACAAAGTTTTCTGGAATACTGTAATATGTTCACGATGTGGTTTTGGAACTTAATTCGTATATTTCCTTGGATCTATTATTATTTTCATACTTTGATGATTTCTAATATTTTGCATTGTTTCTCCACACACTGAGTTAATCATTAACTTGTAGAAATATTTCTGTGTTAAAATCAATATATTCCTTCAATTATTCAGATTTTTCAGATAATAAGTTTGTATAAATTTTCTTTAATTTTAATCGAAGATTTAAACAAAATTTAGGATTTATACAATGTAAAACATATTTCTCTCTGTTACTTAAATTTGTTAGTAATTTGTTTCCTCCTTCAAGTGCTAAAGGTAAATCATTATGTAAATCAGGTAATTTCCTTGGAAATTCTAAAGTAACTTCTAACATAAAACCATATTTATAATCATCTGAAATGCATGTATTTTTTCAGAATTAAAACATTGTAGTGCAATACAACTGCACTTTTTAAATGGAAGATTAAGACATTTCCCAACCATAGCAATTTTTTGTAACCCAATAAGCAATATATTTTCTTATTTTAGATCAAAATTTTCATACATTTATTATCTGATTTAGCACATGTTTTAATATATTGAGAACTTCCAACTGGAATTCTTTTTCAAGAAATAAAATCATATCATAATCATATAATAAATCTAATTAAATTTCTGTCATTTTTTAACATATAATTCTAAGATGATCCTAGAATCGTAAAATACCCAGAAGGACCAAGTTTATAAGAATTAATATATGTATCTCTATCTGCTAAAATTAAAACATCAGACTTTCTATATAATTTCGTACATTTATCTAATTTTTTATATTGAATTTTCTCTTAATTGTTTTTGCTCATTTACAATCTTCATCAGAAATATCTTCATATAAAGTTTCAAGAAAAATACCCTTTTTGATAATTTTGATTCTTGCAATTTTTCTTCACAATCCATATATTCGTAATGGCAAATGTTTTTTTTAATTATTAAATGTAACTGTTCAGCTTCAAAATATTCTCCTGTTTCTCTAAACTATTCTTTTGTAAGATCAGAAGCTAATTTATCAATGCTTGAAGCCATAAATTGAAACAATATTTTTGGTGCATCATTACCTTTATAAATAACTGGATTTGTATAATTTCCTGTAGAATATTTAACATATTAACTGAATGAAAGTGGCAAATGTCTTTGGTATTAGTTAATATAAGATTTTTCATGATTTGGTGGACAAGTTCGAGTATTACAAAAGGAACCCTTAATGAATGTTTATAGTTTTTAAATCCAATTTTTTGAACGTTTACAAGCATATCTATTTTTACTTCTTTATAGTCTTTACAATCGTTTTTATGAATGTCTAATTTTTCTTGTGGTTCTAAATATTTTACACATCCATCACACAAATATATTTTTCCATTGTCTTTGCTTGTTTGTGAACTAATTACTCTAGAATGATTTTTTAACAATCAATATTCTCATTTCGAATCAAAAGAATGTTGACATGATTTTGTTGTTTACTTTGGGTATGGTAAAGAGGACACACAATATTTTTTTCTTCTTCATCATTGCTTTCATGTGCATAAACATTAATTGAAAATTTTGAATTCTTTTCAAATTATGGAATATCTGTTAAGTGAATAGGAAAATTAATTTTTACTTTTTCAGAAACTCTATCGAATTCTAATCCAATATTTTTATATTTACTCTTTCTGCATTGTATTTTACAGAATATAATACTGATTTTATAGCTGACAGAAAGCAATTTTTATCTGTGTCTATAATATATATCTGTGTATATATGATATATCTTTAATTACTTTTGGTTAATTAGAATAAGAAGAACCCAAAATTGGCTCGTGTTTATTAGTATTAAATTCCAAACTATTGATATAAAATTAAGATCAAGTAGATTTTTGCTTTTATTTCTGCCATATCAGTTATTCTTCTAAATCAGTTGTTCTTAGTAAAACTTGACTACTTGTTTTAAAATTAAGTTCGTGTTTTTTTCTGTCTTTTAAACTTACAATAAAATTTCTTATTAATTTTCATTGCTCTCCATTGAAGTAAAATGTTCTGTAATTTGGTGATTATTTCTTCTTTAATTTGATTAAAATAATTATTGTGGTTCAACAACATTAACATTGTTATTACTTCCATAACTTATTATTCTTGATTTGAAAACAAAAACTTTTCTATGAATTTGTTTAGTTGATTTGGAAAAATATTCATCATATAGAACATTGAATCCTGGTATACTTTTCTGATAATTTTTTTTTAATTTCTTGATATTTATCTACTAAACGTTTTTGAAAATATTTCTCCTTATTGGTATTATTAATATTTTTCATTATCATTATTATTAATTTGGTTTTCACTTAAAGATTTTTTACTCAATTAGTTATCGTTATTGACTTTGCATACAGATTTATTGGTAACATCAATTAATTGAAGCTTTCTAGATATATTTTTTCCTTTTTTCCTTTTATAGGTACAATGCAGTTCTTGTAAAGATTTTTTTATTCAATTCATTATCATTATCATTGTTATTAAAACTATAACAGGATTTACAATAAGATTTATTACTTTTCCTTATTAAGTTTGGAATAATTCTTCAAATCTTCTGTTTTAACAGTTGATCAAATTGCTCTTAAAGTTTTATTTTTTAGTTCTATCTTCTTTATTTCTTCATTCAGTTCTCTCCTGCTAAAATTATCAATTAATTGCAACAGACTTTCTCTAGTTATATTTGAACCATTTTCTTAACAAAATTTTTTAAATCTTTGTAACTCAAATCTTACGTTGAGTTACTATAGTTTTCTTACTTCTTGAATAGTTCAGGTTTGTTGATCATTTTTGTTTTCATTGTATTTATATAGAATGAAATTCGATTTTTTATTTTATTAAATCGTTTATGGCTAAAATGTACCTTCGAGATTATAGGTTTGATGGTTCTTAGTTATAAAAAAATTATTAGATTTGAAAATTTTTTGATGAGAAAATGAGAATTTGATTTTTTCGATATAGGCAAATGAGATTTTTTGGTTCTTGTTTATAATGGATAAAATTTATTAGGTTTGTAAATTGTTAAATGAAAAACGATAATTTTGTTTTTTCACTACAGGCAATTGAGATATTTTGGTTGTTATTTATAAATAATGAAATCTGTTAGATTTAAAAAAAATTTTAATGTGAAAATGAGAAGTTGGCTTTTTCGATATAGGAAAATGAGATTTTTTGGTTGGGAAGAATTGCGAAATAAAATTCTTGTTTTGCAACATGGAATTTTTACTCAAAAATGCTTTGTGCCACAACTCTCATGAATGTATTACTATTCACTTTCAAAAGTTTTATTTATAGCATGGTGCTTGTTGTTAGTTTCATTTTTTGCAACTTTCCAGATGCCTTGGGAACAGATTTTTGTCATTTTGTTATCCCAGAATTTGTGCATTTGTTTTCAATTCTCCTGGACGTTAATGGAAATCCAGCATTGAAATAGTAAGGAAATGTTTTATGAAAGGAATTAAACATGCCATTACCATCATTTTCTTTAATCAAAATATCCACGGGTGTGCTGCCGGTCTATAGTGTCCAACGGGCACAATATTTCGGCGATCATACATGTCGCCATCATCAGGTGAACTGACGGACTGAGCTCCTGTGAACGTGCCGGCACGGAGATCCGTACGCTATGGCTGCTCAGAGGGAACTGGGTTCGGTCGCGGCGGCGGCCGATTTAAATACTCTCCGCCCGCGGCGCGCTCCCTCCGCCGTCCGCGCCTTGCGCCACGGTCGCGCGGTGGAACAGATTGCGACGGCGTCTGAGATGACGTCGGTGTGATGGCTCTGTCCTCCGTGGTCGTCACAACTACTACGTTTGCTCGATTTACTCTTGATTAACCCGATCGCTGGTTCCCAAGCCTTGCCAAGATTATAGCCACAGTCACGGTTTATGAGGTCGTCATTGGTGCGAATTTCGATGGCCTCTCTAACAACACTGTCCCAGTATCTCGACGTCTGTACCAGAATCCTCGTGCGGTCATACTCCATGGCGTGATTTTCCGACAAACAATGTTCAGCGACCGCCGACTTGCTCGGATACATCAGTCGAGTGTGCCTCTGGTGTTCACGGCATCGATCCTCAACGGTACGCATCGTCTGACCAATATACGACTTGCCACATTGACACGGAATCTGGTACACGCCGGCCTTCCTCAAACCGAGGTCATCTTTGGCGCTCCCCACCAGTGCACGAGTTTTATTTGGAGGACAAAATACAGATCAGTATTTGCACGCAGACAGCTGCCACCACCCTTCACAGAGGAATGGGGTACTTAAAACTCTAGTACATAGGGCGCGCACTATTTCTGACGCAGAGAGTCTACCCAAGGAATTGGAACATCTGAGAACTGTATTTCGAAAAAATGGGTACTCAGAGTGGCGGATTCAACGTGCTCTCCGCCCAACCACTGCAGCACAACCTGTTGAGATGGATGAAGTCACGAGGGAGGAGGTAGGCACTGCATTTATTCCATACACAGGCGCACTCTCGGGGAAAATCGCCCGCATTCTGAAGAAACACCGGGTCGGAACTGTGTTTTGTCCTCCAAATAAAACTCGTGCACTGGTGGGTAGCGCCATAGATGACCTCGGTTTGAGGAAGGCCGGCGTGTACCATATTCCTTGTCAATGTGGCAAGTCGTATATTGGTCAGACGATGCGTACCGTCGAGGATCGATGCCGTGAACACCAGAGGCACACTCGACTGATGTATCCGAGCAAGTCGGCGGTCGCTGAACATTGTTTGTCGGAAAATCACGCCATGGAGTATGACCGCACGAGGATTCTGGTACAGACGTCGAGATACTGGGACAGCGTTGTTAGAGAGGCCATCGAAATTCGCACCAATGACGACCTCATAAACCGTGACTGTGGCTATAATCTTAGCAAGGCTTGGGAACCAGCGATTGGGTTAATCAAGAGTAAATCGAGCAAATGTATAGTTGTGACGACCACGGCGGACGGAGCCATCACACCGACGTCATCTCAGACGCCGTCGCAATCTGTTCCACCGCGCGACCGTGGTGCGGGGCGCGGACGGCGGAGGGAGCGCGCCGCGGGCGGAGGGTATTTAAATCGGCCGCCGCCGCGACCGAACCCAATTCCCTCTGAGCAGCCATGGCGTACGGATCTCCGTGCCGGCACGTTCACAGGAGCTCAGTCTGTCAGTTCACCTGATGATGGCGACATGTATGATCGCCGAAATATTGTGCCCATTGGACACTATAGACCGGCAGCACACCCGTGGATATTTTGATTATCAAATGCGCCGGGAGAAACTCAAGAATCACATCATTTTCTTTGTACATCTCTAACCAGTTCTCCATCTGCAGAAGACAATTAAAAAGCCTCATCATTAAGCTGGCTTTGCACTGTAGTTTTTATAGGACACTGTTTTTTGCAGTTTAAATTTACTTTTAGCATCTGGGCTTCATGATCACTGTAACCCGTGTTAATGGTTTCAGTGAGTGGTTTTGTCTATCTATATTTATAAAGATCTGGTCGAGAGCAGATTTTGAATTTCCGTGATCCCAGTTGGGATTTCAATAGTGAGGGATAAATGGAATCAATTAGTAATATTTAGCAATTCATCTTCGCTTTTTCCAGGTTTAAAGAAGTCGATATTAAAACCCTCATACATTAGCAAAATGTTATTGAGTGCTTAAGGTTTATTTAGCAATGCTTCAAGGTACTGATTGAAGCCTAGATGTTTCCCGTGGGAGATCTATATATGTTCGTTATCGGTATGTTAGAGTTTTTCAAGACAATTAAAGAAAGTCTTTTCTAGTTTACATTCTTTTTAACACAGACATTTCATTTTGACAAGAAGAACTAGCTAGATTACATTCTCCAACTGTTTTTTTTTCAGTTTTATCTTTTGTTAGGCAATGATCAATGAAACAGAGAACATATGACTGTAAATTAATTTTCAGGAATAGATCTATTTCTTAGAATTTAGTAAGCATTGACTGCATTTTATGGCGTAATATTTTAAGAGGTACTAGTGTCTGCTTTCCATTGGGATTAATGGTTTTTTAATGTGCTTTAGATTGTACAAAAAGTTTTGGGCACCACTCACCAAGTTCTCTTCTAATGTAGATTTACAGAGTTTACTTTCTGCACTTTTATTTTGGTGGGCTGCTAGCTGGGAGCTGTTACTGTTCCTAGCCACAGAAAATTTTGGTTGTAGGCTGAATGTCTGCATTGTCATGTGAAAGATCTTGTCACAGCTTTCAGTTATGCTGATCCAGAGTGTAGTTGCACATTTCTTATTGTTGGATCTTGAACATCTTTGGATGTGGAACTTGCCTGATTTGCAATTTTTGGCTAGATGCTGCCGCTGATTCCACATCCTGGTTTGGTTTTTGATAGTTTTGTTTTTTGCGTCTGCTTTGAGTGATGAAGGTGTTGTATGTTTCTTTCTTCTGGATCCTCGTTTTTCTTTCATCATTGTCGTGTTGGATAAGTCCGTTTTTGCTGCGGATTTTTCTTGTGCTTTCAATTCCAAATTTGCTGAGAGGCCTTCACATAGTGTGTTTATTAGAACTAGTATTTGCAGGTTGGTCTCTACTGCTAGCTCTAAATGTCTACATAATTTATCTTTTCCTTTCATTCATAAGTGAAGTCCAAAATTTGTATAATCGCATTATGTGCTTGAAATTTTTCGCTGTGCTCATTGAGAACTTGTTTACACATCGTATCTGAATGGTATTGTGCACAAGATTACTTTTGTGTTGACTTTCTTTTGTAGAGAATCAGTTAGGGTGCATTTGAAATCCTCAAATTTCTTTGTGATGTCGTTGGCCCCACATCAAATGCTGACACTGTCTTTTTTCGTATATTCTTTCGTATTCCAGCTATGTTACAATCAACATAGTTTAACTGAACGTTAGGTTTTATAACAGAAGAGACATAGTGTTTTGGGGTTTGAAAATTGATAATAATTTTACCACAGTGACGTTCATGACTATTTGAAAGAACTAATATGTTCTAAGTCTTGTTTTCACACTGTATCATTTTTTGGGGTACAGGTCGATAGCTTTTCTACAGTTTGTATTTGCATTAACACTGTAGCTTTTATCAAGGTACTTAATAATGCGAACACTAGAGTCTATCACTTTAGTATTTTTGCTTCTGATCCCTTCATTCTGCATCTCTTTCTCATTGTTGAGTTTTTGTTGTGAGTGATACACTCGATTTCAGATAACCTGAAAGTTCAGTATTTTCATTTCGAAATTTAGTTGGAGCACACTTTAAAGTATGAATCGCTGGTTACGTATTTATGATGCATTCTGTTAAATGTTCAATATCAATTGATTCACTACATAGAATATTTTCACTTTTAATGACTGTATTTCCATTTGGTGGAACATTGTGTACATCATAGTCAGGAGCCATTTCATTTGGGTTCGCATATGTACTGGTAGATCATAATTTCTAGACCATCTTTCCCAACACTTGAGTCATAATATTACACATGATGCATTTAAGTTTACAATAACAGCCGATTTTTATGTATGTCATACATTTTCCACTCACTTTACGTTTATATTTGCAGAGCTAACATACTCGCTATTTACACTGTCTGCCATGTTCACATACAGAGTCCTTTATCAAGAAAACAAGCACACAGAGACCTTGTGCCTCATTCATACGAAGCCATACTACAGTCCTGAGGTACAGATCGATACTGGCAGCTTCTCGTTCAAGGAAAATGAAGACCTGTAAAGCTTTGATGGGACTGGACACTTTCAGTACTCGTCAGAGTGTAATAAGATATGGGGCCTGAGTGCACATAAGCTTAATGGACCCATTGTTCTGCTTATGTAATGAAATAAGCCACAGGCATAGGGACCTTATGCTAACAAACCGTGGACTTTTGCTCTTATGTTATGCTTATAAATGTCAATCCAATAACTATAATTTGTGAGCCAAAGTATCCACCTTCCAGTCACCCTTCTTTCCTTCTCTGGTTCATTTGGGTGATGTATAATTTGCCAGTTGGGCTGACTGTCTTAATTATTATAACTGATGACTAAAAAATGACGTTAGACCAGCCCAAACACTTTGCAGATTACAATGGATATTTGAAAAAGTCAGGAAATTCAAACAGCATCATCCACTTGGATGGCGCAGCCAGTTGTCTTAATTACAATAAACTATAGCGCACTTTATCTTAAATGCCATTATTTATGACCGACTATATAATGTCAGGGCTGCCATTAGTTTTCTCCTCTCTCTAAGACATACATAGAAACAATTCCATAGACACACTGCAGCACTGTATGGAAATCTATTTAATTATTGTTGGTGTGTGATGAATTTTAGTGACATGTTTACACTAGGCTGCAGCTCCAATATACCCTTATCTTAATTTTAATAAGATTAATAATGCGCTATGAGCACACTATCAAAACATGGCAGCCTAAGGAGAGCCTGACAATATGGCACTACTAAAGACTAGTAAAAAATGGTGATAAATTTAAAACATCCAAGTGTATATACTTCAACAGGCATGTTGTTGTTGTGGTCTTCAGTCCTGAGACTGGTTTGATGTAGCTCTCCATGCTACTCTATCCTGTGCAAGCTTCTTCATCTCCCAGTACCTACTGCAGCCTACTTGCTTCTCAATCTGCTTAGTGTATTCATCTCTTGGTCTTCCTCTACGATTTTTACCCTCCATACTGCCCTCCAGTACTAAATTGGTGATCCCTTTATGCCCCAGAACATGTCCTACCAACCGATCCCTTCTTCTGCTCAAGTTGTGCCACAAAATCCTCTTCTCCCCAATTCTGTTCAATTCCTCCTCATTAGTTATGTGATCTACCCATCTAATCTTCAGCATTCTTCTGTAGCACCACATTTCGAAAGCTTCTATTCTCTTCTTGTCTAAACTATTTATCGTCTATGTTTCACTTCCATACATGGCTACACTCCATGCAAATACTTTCAGAAACGACTTCCTGACACTTAAATCTATACTTGATGTTAACAAATTTCTCTTTTTCAGAAACGCTTTCCTTGCCATTGCCAGTCTACGTTTTATATCCTCTCTATTTCGACCACCATGAGTTATTTTGCTCCCCAAATAGCAAACTGCTTTACTACTTTAAGTGTCTCATTTCCTAATCTAATTCCCTCAGCATCACCCAACTTAATTCGACTACATTCCATTATCCTTGTTTTGCTTTTGTCGATGTTCGTCATATATCCTCCTTTCAAGACACTGTCCATTCTGTTCAACTGCTCTTCCAAGTCCTTTGCTGTCTCTGACAGAATTACAATATCATCGGCGAACCTCAAAGTTTTTATTTCTTCTCCATGGATTTTAATACCTACTCCGAACTTTTCTTTTGTTTCCTTTACTGCTTGCTCAATATACAGATTGAATAGCATCGGGGAGAGGCTACAACCCTGTCTCACTCCCTTCCCAACCACTGCTTCCCTTTCATGTCCCTCGACTCTTATAACTGCCATCTGGTTTCTGTATAAATTTTAAATAGCCTTTCGCTCCCTGTATTTTACCCCTACCACCTTCAGAACTTGAAAGAGAGTATTCCAGTCAACATTGTCAAAAGCTTTCTCTAAGTATACAAATGCTAGAAACGTAGGTTTGCCTTTCCTTAATCTTTCTTCTGAGATAAGTCGTAGGGTCAGTATTGCTTCACGTGTTCCAACATTTCTATGGAATTCAAACTGATCTTCCCTGAGGTCGGCTTCTACCAGTTTTTCCATTCGTCTGTAAAGAAAATCGTGTTGTATTTTGCAGCTGTGACTTATTAAACTGATAGTTCGGTAATTTTCAAATCTGTCAACACTTGCTTTCTTTGGGATTGGGATTATTATACTCTTCTTGAAATCTGAGGGAATTTCGCCCTTCTCATACATCTTGCTCACCAGATGGTAGAGTTGTGTCAGGACTCGCTCTCCCAAGGCTGTCAGTAGTTCTAAAGGAATGTTCTCTACTCCTGGGGCCTTGTTTCGACTTAGGTCTTTCAGTGCTCTGTCAAACTCTTCACGCTGTATCATATCTCCCATTTCATCTTCATCTGCCTCCTCTTCCATTTCCATAAAATTGTCCTCAAGAACATCGCCCCTGTATAGACCCTCTATATACTCCTTACACCTTTTTGCTTTCCCTTCTTTGCTTAGAACTGGGTTTCCATCTGAGCTCTTGATATTCATGCAAGTGGTTCTGTTGTCTCCAAAGGTCTCTTTAATTTTCCTGTAGGCAGTATCTGTCTTACCCCTTGTGAGATAAGCCTCTACATCCTTAGCCAGTTTGCACTTCCTGTCGATCTCATTTTTGAGACGTTTGTATTCTTTTTTCTCTGCTTCACTTACTGAATTTTTGTATTTTCTCCTTTCATCAATTAAATTCAGTATCTCTTCCGTTACCCAAGGATTTCTACGAGCCCTCGTCTTTTTACCTACTTGATCCTCTGCTGCCTTCACTATTTCATTCCACAAAGCTACCCATTCTTCTTCTACTATATTTCTTTCCCCCATTCCTGTCAATTGTCCCCTTATGCTCTCCCTGAAACTCTGTACAACCTCTGGTTCTTTCAGTTTATCCAGGCCCCATCTCATTAAATTCCCACCTTTTTCAGTTTCTTCAGTTTTAATCTACAGTTCATTACCAATAGATTGTGGTCAGAGTCCACATCTGCCCCTGGAAATGTCTTACAATTTAACATCTGGTTCCTAAATCTCTGTCTTACCATTATATAATATATCTGAAACCTCCTAGTATCTCCAGGGTTCTTCCATGTATACAACCTTCTTTTATGATTCTTGAACCAAGTGTTAGCTATGATTAAGTTATGCTCTGTGCAAAATTTTACCAGGCGACTTCCTCTTGCATTTCTTAGCCTCAATCCATATTCATCTACTACATTTCCTTCTCTTCCTTTTCCTACTGTAGAATTCCTTTCACCCATGACTATTAAATTTTCGTCTCCCTTCACTACCTGAATAATTTCTTTTATCTCATCATAGATTTCATCAATTTCTTCATCATCTGCAGAGCTAGTTGGCATATAAACTTGTACTACTGTAGTAGCCGTGGGTTTTGTGTCTATCTTGGCCACAATAATGCGTTCACTATGCTGTTTGTAGTAGCTTACCCACACTCCTATTTTTTTATTCGTTATTAAAACTACTCCTGCATTACCCCTATTTGATTTTGTATTTATAACCCTGTATTCACCTGACCAAAAGTCTTGTTCCTCCTGCCACCGAACTTCACTAATTCCCACTATATCTAACTTTATCCTATCCATTTCCCTTTTTAAATTTTCTAACCTACCTGCCCGATTAAGGGATCTGACATTCCACACTCTGATCCATTGAACGCCAGTTTTCTTTCTCCTGATAACGATGTCCTCGTGAGTAGTCCCCTCCCTGAGATCCGAATGGGGGACTATTTTACCTCCGTAATATTTTACCCAAGAGGACGCCATCATCATTTACCCATACAGTAAAGCTGCATACCCTCGTGATCCAGAGGCAGCAATGCTAGCCACTAGACCACATTTTGCCGCCTCAAATCTCAAAGCATCTTCGGGAGTGTACCAAAGGAACAGTTGTTGTTGTTATTTTTGTGGTCTTCAATCCTGAGACTGGTTCGATGCAGCTCTCCACGCTACAGTAAAGCTGCATGCCCTCGTGAAAAATTACGGCTGTAGTTTCCCCTTGCTTTCAGCCGTTCGCAATACCAGCACAGCAAGGCCGTTTTGGTTAATGTTACAAGGCCAGATCAGTCAATCATCCAGACTGTTGCCCCTGCATCTATTGAAAAGACTGCTGCCCCTCTTCAGGAACCACACGTTTGTCTGGCCTCTCAACAGATACCCCTCCATTGTGGTTGTACCTACAGTTCGGCTATCTGTATTGTTGAGGCACGCAAGCCTCCCCACAAACGGCAAGGTCCATGGTTCTTGGGAGGGGGGGGGGGGGGGGTACAGGCATGTATTTGTGTTAAAAATAACACACAATACATTGCTAAATTTCACTAATATCCCACATCTAAACAATTTCCCACATTTGCACAGCTAACACCAATACTGTTAGGATAGTACAGGTACAACATCTTTGCTTAAAACAAAAATATTACAGAAAAAGCTATGCTTGTCAACATCTCCTGAGTCATGCACACGTCTCATGATAGGAGCCATCACGTTGACAGTCACTGCCATGAGTGCCACTACTGCACTGCACTCAGTGTGTAGAGTTCAAAATGATGGGAGGAGATGCAGCATCGGCCAGCAGTCACTCGCACACTATGCTAGCAGCATCATGCCTAAAATAACAAAACCAAAGCCCCAGTGGAAATTCCAGGTAGGAATATCAACAATGAAGGAAAAAATAGATTGCTACTTACCATAAAGATGATACATTAAGTTGCAGACAAGCACAGTTAAAAGATACTTACACATAAGCTGTCAGCCACACCATTTGGGGGGAACAGGGAAGGACACAACATTCACCGTGCTACTGGAGTTGTCGGCAACGGGTGCATGAGGTGTGCTCAGTGGCATACCAACTATTTCTTTAGAGGGGGGTAAGCAAACGCGTTTGCTGATTTCGTCTTTCATAAAACCGTTAATAATACATGCATACCGATAGTGGGGAAAGGTGTGTTAGGTAATCAGCACTATGTTATTCTACAGAGAGAAACAACTCATTGATTCTAATATGGAACCAGTTTTATAGGTTGCGTTCTTGAAAACAATTTTGTTGCTTTAATTTTCAAGAAGACATCATTTTTCTGGCAAGACATTGGCCCTAGTTTCTTTTGAGACCATTTACGAAAAGAAGTTCATATTTACTGTAGACTGGAATATCAATCAGCCAGAGAGAAACCTTTTGTTATTATTAGTATTTTACAAACACTGTGCATCACATCATAATGAAGAAAAAGAAAAACATAATTTGCTTGAAAAGGAAGAAGACATTTATTTTATTTTTATTTAGACTAAAAATTTTTTGTGCAATTTCCTGCTTTCCTGCCGATAGTTCAGGAAACAAATACTTCTCTGACATCAATAAGAGTAATTTCTGTAGCATTGTCTTGATGATCATGGGGAGTAGATGGCTGAGTCTCGACTAAGTCATTTTTCATCTCAGACAGGTTTTATGTCGTCTCAAGGCGCTGATTGACTTATCAGAGGATGATTACGATTCAGGAACTGTCAGAATCATAATGATGAGGCGAATAACTACCTGAAAGAATTGTTTTACCCTACCATGTTCAGCAATAAGTTTTCTGCCAATAGAGGATACATTACATGGCTGTATATCAGTCGTAATGGTTTGCAGCATTCTGGGCCATGCATGAAGCCTTTCCAGGTTAAAATCTGTTGTACGTACTCCAAGAAATATCAGGTAGATGGAGGATGTGTTTGGGAGTACGCAACAAGTATCTCTTCAAGATGGGATGGTTACTTTAGATTCTCTTGGTTGAACCTCTGATCAATCTCATTCAGAAGGAGATCAAGAATTTCAAACAAATATTTACTAAATTTTCGTTCTTGAGGCAATTATTTGGGAACAGATGGCATTTCTGTGTGTCGCAGTTTCACTGGTATTTTTCTTGGCATTGAGATATTTAGTTCTTTCATATTTGGGTTTTTATAATAATCTTTGGATTTTTCTAACAGCATATCAAATGCTTCCGTAGTCCTAAGATTTACAAGAGCTACATTTAGAACCTTTACAGAATGTTTCACTTTGTCTGCTTTAAAATTTGAATTCTTTGAGGGATCTGGCCAGTTTCTCACACAGTCCAAACATTTCAGTTGTTATTGTAGAAAAATCAATTTCAAATTTTTCCTGCCGCTATGCATAGCCCCACAGGACTGACCTCCTTTCATCCGTAACTGAGTTCAGTATAGTCAATATTTCGGTCACTGTTTTCTGGACCCGCTCATAGTTTACCCTAAAACGTGTCAAAGATTTTACTCTTACAGCTCATAGGGATTGACATATTGGAATTAGTCGTTGAGCTTATAGGTTTGGATTCATCTAATCGACACCAGATGGTAGCACAACATCTGCATACACTTGTTTCCTTTTTGCAGAGTCTAGAACTATACCTGAGACGTCCAGTTACCAGTACATCAAGCAATGGATCACAGCTTCTTGGAACTTCCTGTAGTGCTAGGTCCAATCAGTGATTGCTGCAGTGGATGTAACAACTCTGGCTGGTCTTGAAGAAGGATTTCCTTCAGGCCTTTGTTCTGTCCAGACATATTAGCTGCACCATCGAAACAGTGGGGGCATAGAAACCCAATTTCTAATGGCAGTCTTGGATGTCTTTAATGCTAGTTGCCAGCGTTTGCACCTTGGAGTCCAGCGGACTATATTATAAACCCATGAAAAGTTCTTTTATTTCCAGCCTTTCAGGGTCAACACAATGTACACAAAGAGAGAACTGCTCCTGGCCAGCCACATCCATCGTTGAATCTGCCATAATTACGTAAAATGGGGACTTTTGTATTAGCTGCACATTTTCTCACTGGGTCATGTGAGCCATAATTTCCAGTACTTCGTTTTGTATCGCTGGCGCCAATGGGGTGTCAAGGTGTTTCAGTCACATCTTGATTTCTGGCGTATCATACTTCCTCTCATTGAAAAGTGTCATGAGGTTCCCAGAGACCGCTTCACGATCTCCCAGTGCGTTTCCTGTTTGACCCAGAAACCTGAGTGAACTGATAATTACTAGTAAAAAGGTTCTAGCTTTCTCCTGATCAGTCAGCAGACGTCGCGCGACTTGGGGAAAGGTGTGGTATTTTCACATTGCTGAATAATTGCAGAAACTTTCAATGAAAAAGATTCTTCTTGCGTATCCTGAACTTTTCCATAGCTTTTTTTCCAGTTACAGAAACCTTCTTTAAGAAAGGCATCTCTTTCTGTGGTCTTCTGTTGTTCACTAAGAGGATGGACCGAATGCAGTCATAGCAGATAATACTGTCACTCTTATCTTCATAATGTAGCCATATATAAGTCACACACCACTCCAATTTACAAAATCTTCCGTTCCTGGGTGGAAGGAGAGCCCATTGTGTTTTCTTGTGACAATGGGGTGTCTGCATGCTTTGACAGTCCTATATCACAACTTTAATCTCCATCGTCTCTACCTGAAATCGTTAAAGATAAAAACGTTTAATATGACGTACCTCGCACACATCACACTAACATAAAAATAATTTTCAACAAGCATATTATGTTAATGGTGAGTACACAGTATAATAGCACAAGCACAGGAAGAAACACTCAAACTTGACCATAAAATGCTTAGCTTACCAGTATACAAGAAAGTATCTTCGACTAGCATTTCTATTGTCAGACTGAGACTGGCCACTGCCATGGGTAACGCTAATACAAACGATCTAAGATTTTTTAGTGCTGCTACCACCTCCAAAAAATTCCTTCGAGAGTTTTTTGACATTATGCAGTACGGCACCTAAACCAACAAAATAATAATAGTCTTATGTTTCAGCCACGACCCCATGGATCGATGTACACATAAAAAGGGAACGAAAAGTTAGACACTGAAATTTAAAAATGACACTGTAACTCACTAACTGCATGTGCCGCAAGTAAGTGCAATCACTGTAAACATTATTGAACATAAATATACTGAATTACCAAAGAATGTGCAAATTACACATTAAAGAAATACTGCAGTGTACATTAAGAACATTAACATCAGACATAACAAACAAACTTGTACAGTTCATGTCAAATCGATTACGACTGATGATTTATTAGAAGGAAACCCACATGGTAAAAAGAATATTTTCAGCTGTAAAGATAACGTGTACTACCATATTTGTTCAGTGATGAACTGCCGTGTAAAGCACAATGTTTTTGTGTTTATTTGACATTCAATCCTCCGTTATTAAATCAGTTTATGTACCGTTACATGTAACATTTGTGATGAAAGTGGTATGAAATACAGAGAACTCAAATCTCATTTCCTGGCTACAAATGCCTATCTCATTGGCAGTATAACGGGCAAGAATGAAGCCACACTCGCAGTATATTAAAACTTCTTGCCAGAAACGACTGTATATTTTTAATTGGTGCCTTTTTGCGATAAGTTTTATTGTAAACATTGACTTGCGTTATAGCGCTGTCTGTTCCGTTCATAAGCTAACGAATGGCATTAATACACTTCCACGTAATGATTGATAAAAACATATCAGTACTTATTGTACAGAGAACTGCTTATATTTTACTTATTATTATTTGCTGAAGATCTTGTTTCAATATCTTGAACTGTTTATGAGTAGTGACTTGTCACGCTGCACTCTACATGGTGTGCGGAGTAGCACCGACACGTACAATCCATTTACTCGTCACTGAAAGGATACAGCTTTCATATCACGACAAAAAAATTAATTCAGCAGGTTACCTTCACTGGGTACGCTGCAATACATGACCACAAGTGCACACAACGTGAAATAGCCAGTGAGGTCATTCTTCACTGCGAATTCTTCAAATTACGTTCAATGGACTATGGTACTTAATTTATAAGTATCGTAAAAACTATGACTAACAACGAAAAGGTAGCCACCTCCATGCCAAGCACGAATGTCCGCCTATAATATATCAATTTTTTGTGAACTGACATGAGAAACGTTGCATAGCGAAAAGGAAAACCCCACGCAAATCCAAAACAGCATTTTTTTAAATTTTTGTGCACAAATAGTAAAACTATTAATTTCAGCAAAGGATGTAGCTTGGCCTCATTTATATAAAATAATGATCCATGAGATTGAAAATTCGATTGTCACTTTCGTTCTTTTGTGTTGCAGGGTGAGAAAGAGTTTTCCGCAAACATTCCGCAACAATAATACCGCGAATGAGTCAGGGATAACGAACAGCGATAATGAGTCTGGATAATATATCAGTGCGTACTAGACTTCAAGACTTAGTACACTAAGGGCTATTTCTAGCAAGATATACGTTATCTAAGCAATAACTGGCATGGCTGATTGAGTGCATTGTTTAACTACAATCGCAGGGTTGACTGTGAGAAATGTGGTCCCTATACAAAGAAGAATGTTTCATATTATGAATGTATTATGTATTCCTAAGAACCATAAAAGAGGGATATTTTTAACTACGAGGGCAGTTCAATAAGTAATGCAACACATTTTTTTCTCGGCCAATTTTGGTTGAAAAAACCGGAAATTTCTTGTGGAATATTTTGAAACATTCCCGCTTCGTCTCATATAGTTTCATTGACTTCCGACAGGTGGCAGCGCTGTACGGAGTTGTTAAAATGGCGTCTGTAATGGATGCGCGTTGCAAACAACGGGCAGTGATCGAGTTTCTTTTGGCGGTAAACCAGGGCATCTCAGATATTCATAGGCGCTTGCAGAATGTCTACGGTGATCTGGCAGTGGACAAAAGCACGGTGAGTCGTTGGGCAAAGCGTGTGTCATCATCGCCACAAGGTCAAGCAAGACTGTCTGATCTCCCGCGTGCGGGCTGGCCGTGAACAGCTGTGACTCCTGCAATGGCGGAGTGTGCGAACACACTCGTTCGAGATGATCGACAGATCACCATCAAACAACTCAGTGCTCAACTTGACATCTCTGTTGGTAGTGCTGTCACAATTGTTCACCAGTTGGGATATTCAAAGGTTTGTTCCCGCTGGGTCCCTCGTTGTCTAACCGAACACCATAAAGAGCAAAGGAGAACCATCTGTGCGGAATTGCTTGCTCGTCATGTGGCTGAGGGTGACAATTTCTTGTCAAAGATTGTTACAGACGATGAAACATGGGTTCATCACTTCGAACCTGAAACAAAACGGCAATCAATGGAGTGGCGCCACACCCACTCCCCTACCAAGAAAAAGTTTAAAGGCATACCCTCAGCCGGTAAAGTCATGGTTACAGTCTTCTGGGACGCTGAAGGGGTTATTCTGTTCGATGTCCTTCCCCATGGTCAAACGATCAACTCTGAAGTGTATTGTGCTACTCTTCAGAAATTGAAGAAACGACTTCAGCATGTTCGTAGGCACAAAAATCTGAACGAACTTCTCCTTCTTCATGACAACGCAAGACCTCACACAAGTCTTCGCACCCGAGAGGAGCTCACAAAACTTCAGTGGACTGTTCTTCCTCATGCACCCTACAGCCCCGATCTCGCACCGTCGGATTTCCATATGTTTGGCCCAATGAAGGACGCAATCCGTGGGAGGCACTACGCGGATCATGAAGAAGTTATTGATGCAGTACGACGTTGGCTCCGACATCGACCAGTGGAATGGTACCGTGCAGGCATACAGGCCCTTATTTCAAGGTGGCGTAAGGCCGTAGCATTGAATGGAGATTACGTTGAAAAATAGTGTTGTGTAGCTAAAAGATTGGGGAATAACCTGGTGTATTTCAATGCTGAATAAAACAACCCCTGTTTCAGAAAAAAATGTGTTGCATTACTTATTGAACTGCCCTCGTAGTTTAATTAATTAAAATTTTCCTACTGAAATGTGAATGTAGTGCGTGTCATAAACTATGAACTTCATAACAACTTGCTATATAATAATGTTTCGAAAAATAGTCTCACTTTTCTGAACAAGTAACAGCAGTGGACTTTGTCTTGCTGTCCAATAAAAGAATGATATGAGTACACTGTCATGACGCCTAATTTCTGGACTGGCTTCAGTGGGTTATGGAGAGATTTTCTTGCAATACTACACCAAGCTCTAATGCATATGTCCAAACACTTTTTTTCTTGCGACTTACAAGAATTATCCCATCTTAGTTCTCGATACAATGTTATATGTACACTGTGTGATCAAAAGTATAAAGACACCTGGCTGAAAATGACTTACAAGTCCGTGACGCAGTCCATCGGTGATGCTGGAATTTAATGTGGTGTTGGCCCACCCTTAGCCTTGATGACAACTTCCACTCTCGCAGGTATAAGTTCAATCAGGTGCTGGAAGGTTTCTTGGGGAATGACAGCCCATTCTTCACGGAGTACTGCTCTGCGGAGAGGTATCGATGTCGGTCGGTGAGGCCTAACACGAAGTCGGTGTTCCAAAACGTCCCAAAGGTGTTCAGGATTCAGGTCAGGACTCTGTGCAGGCCAGTACATTACAGGGATGTTGTTGCCGTGTAAGCACTCCGCCACAAGACGTGCATTATGAACAGGGACTCGATCGTGTAGAAAGATACAATCGCCATCCCTGAATTACACTTCAACAGTGGGAAGCAAGAAGGTGCTTAAAACATCAATGGAAGGCTGTGCTGTGATAATGCCACGCAAAACTACAAGGGCTGCAAGCCCCCTCCACGAAAAATGCGACCACACCATAGCACCACCGCCTCCGAATTGTATTGTTGGCGCTATACACGCTACCACATGACATTCACCGGGCATTTGCCATACCCACACTCTGCCATCAGATCGACACATTGTGTACCGTGATTTTGTCTCTCCACTCAAAGTTTTTCCACTGTTCAATCTTCCAATGTTTACGCTCTTTACACCAAGCAAGGCGTCGTTTGGCATCTACCAGCGTGACGTGTGGCTTATGAGCAGCTGCTCGACCATGAAATCCAAGTTTTCTCACCTCCCGCCTAACTGTGATAGTACTTGCAGTGGATCCTGATGCAGTTTGGAATGCCTGTGTGATGGTCTGGATAGATGTCTGCCTATTACACATTACGATCCTATTGAACTGTTGGCGGTCTCTGTCAGTCAACAGATGAGGTCGGCCTGTATGCTTTTGTGCTGTATGTGTCCCTTCATGTTTCCACTTCACTATCGCATTGGAAACAGTGGAATTAGGGATTTTTAGGAGTGTGTAAATCTCGCTTACAGACGTATGACACAAGCGACACCCAATCACCTGACCACGTTCGAAGTTCGTGAGATCCCCGGAGCGCCCCGTTCTGCTCTCTCACGATGTCTAATGACTACTTAGATCGCTAATATGGAGTACCTGGAAGTAGGCGGCAGCACAATGCACCTAATATGAAAAACGTGTGTTTTGAGGGGGTATCCAGATACTTTTGATTACGTAGTTTGCCCCTTTCTGTACGAGTTTAACTTCCATTGTTACATATTGATTATCGACCCCTTTCTCTGATTGAACTTCTACTTGTTTTGTTGTAGTGGTAGGGAATGCTTATTCACCGATTGTTGTTAATTATTTCTGGAACATTTCTTCACTTTTTCCTGCCTGAATCCTTGGGGCTGACCTGTTTACGCATATTCAAGAGAGTTCTGAGTATTCCAGTGTAGATACAGGCACTGTTTCGTCGCTTTTTCATCGAGATTTGGTGCCCCCTTTTAACTCAAAGCCTTTCCACTGTATCCAAAATAACTGACATTCTTTTGCAAATACTTTCAGGTGCACCACAGTTCCCCCTCCCCCTTTCCGATAACAGTCTTACTGAGAGGTGTGGGAATATAATTACATTTACGTTCGTCAATGGACTCCTGAGAAAAATCAATATTGTACATGTTTCACGTTCGTTACCAGAGTAACAACGCGTAGCGATGTAGTTATAGCGTGAAGGCATGGTGGTTGAGAAGGGAGGGAAAAAGGGGGGTATCTTAGAATACTGCCTCTCCTCACATTTAGGTTATCACATTGTTTTTGTTTTCTTAAATGTTGGATTGTTCGTTGAGTGCGGCGGACATTTTTGTAGCGGTGACACAGGTCAGGCGTACCGACTGCAATTTGGGCATGTTGCCCGGTGTGTGTGGCCGCGAGACTAAACCGATCAGTAAAGATTTTGCACCACCTGCAGGTCTGCGAACGTCTGTCAACTTAGATTCCATTTCTCTTGCAAATTTTCCATAGATAGACTTGTACAGTAACCACTTTCATGATTTACGGATCACGGTCGGTTGCACGCCATGCCAGGCCAGTGTTTTTCTTTCTGTAATTGTCATGTTATAATTTGAAAAATTTCCAGTGGTGTATTAATCCATAGTTATTTTTCTGTACTGGTAAACTCCCCCCACAAATACAAAATTCGTGTGTTCTAATGACTGCTGCATGACTGCGAAGAAGCGCCATATATTACAAAAGTTCTTCACACTCAACACTAGCTCCAGTACCTTCAATAAGGCTAGTGACCTGTGATAGGGCACTAGCCTCTCCCTCATTTAAGTTCCAAAATGCTAACACTATCATAATGATCAGGGATATATAATCACACTAGAAAACCTACATGTGAACTTGAATGGTATTTCATGGAAGAAAGATAACAGCTTTCTGAAATGATTCTAGTTCCTATACGAAAAATAAGACGTGTAATACCTGTGTACCACTTCATGATGAGTTGTATAATTTCTTGCTGTGCTCATTTTGCAAGGCACATGTGGGAGGAAGTAATATGTTGCCAAGAACATCCTCTTTCAGATATGCAACAGTAAAACCTCTCTGTGATGCACAGTGCTTTTCTTGTACGTAACTTCTACCAAAGGAAGTACACCAACTAAACGATAACACACATGCTGCCCTTCATTGGATTTTCTATTAATCAAATCTGGTGTGGATTTGAGGTGGATGCTCGGGTGAGATACACCAAACAACACTTTATAATCAGGAGTTCATTTATTCACATCTTCACACAAGAAAGGCTTACACAGAACTGGATGGCGGAACTACACAAAGATAATGTTTTGCTCAGTTCAAAGATGATGCTCAGATCGATACTGGTGTCGATCTCGTCGGCGCCACATAGCCCCCCCCCCCCACAGTATGGAGTTGGGAGGGGGGGTGACTATGGCGTCGGCAGCGTTGTCAGGGAGCTGTGTGGGTAGATGTCGTGAAGGAAGGTCCGGCCACCAAACCTGGAAGTCGTTGAAACGCACCGGGCCTTGTACTGGGCGTGCTGGTCGTGCGGCGACAGGTAGGCGGCGGTTTGCGGGAGGAACGGAGCAACGATGATGATGTCTCCGGTGGGAGTGGTGAATACACGGAGCATGTCCAGGTAAACGTCGGGCGAGAGGGGAACACACTTCACCAGGTGGCAGGGAATGGTGGAGGTCGTGTCATGAGCACCGGATGAGGGGAAACACACGATGAACAGTGTGTCATCGTGTAGAATTATAGAGATGTCGTGGATTATGTCCGGGGGGGGACAGGCACAAACACCTCGAGCGAGGGCACGTTCAAGATAGGAGGGCGTGAGAAACCTCGACAGGGTGAGGCGGGCGAAGGGGGAGAGGTTGAAGGGACCGGAGAAGGGCCCGGCGGCTAGGGCGTGATCGTACGTAAGCTCGACATGGGGAGCATGTGATCACTCGACAGAGTGTGTGAGACCGGAGTAGAGGGCGTGGTTGGAGAAGAGATCGACGATTGGAGCTGGAAGTCACTCGACTGAGTGAGTAAGTCTGATGTGGAGGGAGTGGTCGGAGCATCGTGAGCCACGACAGTGAGTGGCGTTGTCATGGCCTGAAGGGGGGTAGAAACAGGCTTGACATGAGCAGGTTTAAGTCTGTTGAGAGAGACTGTAACAGCTGAATCTTTTATCTGGATGTCATAGGTGTTGGCTGAGCGCCGGAGGACTCAGTATGGGCCGGTATATGGGGGTTGGAGGGGATCACAGACAGTGTCATCGTGGAGCATGACGTACTCGCAATTGTTCAGAGATTTTGGGACGTGAACCTTAGGGCGGGAATGGCTGGCGGGCGGAGGGATGTGGAGGTTGATGAAGTGGAATTTGACGCGGTCCACGAAGGAATGTAAGTCAGACTGAGGGAGAGAAGTGGAAGAGCTCACAAGTTCGCCAGAGAGAACAATGTTCTGGCTGTATACGAACTCAGCTATTGTGCCTTTCAGGTCTTCCTTATAGGTCGCACAAATGCCAAGTAGCACAAGGGGAAGGGCCTCCGTCCATAGAGTGTCGTGGGATCGAAGAGCTGCCTTGAAAGTGCGGTGCCAGCACTCAACTAGCCCATTACTTTGCGGGTGATATGCTGTGGTATGGATGCGCCGGATGCCACAAATGTTACAAATCTCGTTGAACAGGGCCAACTCAAATTGTCTGCCCTGGTCAGTTGTGATGATAGCAGGACATCCGAAACGCTATACCCATGACTCGACGAAAGCTCGAGCAACAGTTTCTGCTGTGATATTGGGGAGGGGGACAGCCTTGACCCAGCGAGGTGTTCGGTCAATAGACGAGAGTGCCCATTGCCGGAAGTCCTTGTTGTTATTTCTCCACACAAAGCTCTCCGCTACAAGGCAGGCGGACGCACGAACACCGGGGTGGGCTAAATTATGCAGTGCGTTGAAGACAGCTCGACAGAGCGTGGTTGGGATGAGGGGGCGTAACGTGCCTGTACTGTCGTCGCACCAGATCTCACCAGAAATGCCAGGGAAGGTGGTGCAGACGAAGTGTAGTGAAGGGGTAGAGTCTGAATTCAGGTTTCGTGTGTCCTTGTCAGCGGGTTGGAGGCTAGGCAGTTCAGAGAGGTCTAACAGCAAATGAACAGCGTCGACTCGTGAAAGGATATCAGCAACTATATTGTCAGTACCCTTTATGTGTCTGACGATGGTGGTGAACTGAGATATGAAGTCCATGTATCTGAAACGGCGATGAGGCGGGTCAGCTGGTGGGTTTGAAATGGCCGCAGCCAGGGGTTTGCGGTCTGTTAAAACATAGAAAGGGCGTCCCTCAATGTCGGTCTTAAAATGCTTGATCACTTCGTATACCATGAGCAACTCCCTGTCAAACGCGGAATATTCCCGTTGTGCATTGGTGAGCTTGTGCGAGAAGAACTGCAGAGGCGAAGTTTGGCCGTCGACTGTCTGGCTGAGGACAGCGCCGATGGTAGTATCGCTCATGACTGTGGTGATGAAAAGCTGCACATTGGGATGACGATGCGTGATGGTGCAGGCCTTGCCAAGAAGATTTTTGAGGGCAGTGAAAGAGTCAGTCATAGTAGGGGTCCATGGAACAGGCCGAGATCCAGAAATCTTGGTGCCTGCCAAGGCGTCCGTCAGTGGAGCCAAGGCGTCCGTCAGTGGAGCCTGAATCTCTGCAGCCCGAGATAGATGATGGCGATAATAATTAACCGTCCCCAGAAAGCGCCAGAGCTCTTTGAATGACGTATGTCCGGGTAGGTTTAGTATTGTTTGTACTTTGCCAGGGGGCGCTGAAATGCCATCGGCAGAAATCCGAAAACCAAGAAAAGTGACAGCGGGTTGATGTAGCTGCAATTTGTCTTGGTTGGTCTTGATGCCTGCTGCTGAGAGAGTGTCCATAACAGTTTGCACATGTCGAATGTTGTCCTCGACAGAGGAGCTGAACACAAGAATGTCATCAAGATATGCAAAGCAGAATTTTAGTCCAAATAGCACTTCGTTGATGAAGCGTTGCCAGGTCTGGGTTGCGTTTTTCAGACCGAAGGGCATGAATCGAAATTGAAATAACCCGATTGGGATGGTGATTGCTGTCTTCTCGATGTCTTCAGGAGCCATGGGGATCTGGTGGTAGGCCCATTTGCAATCAATGACAGAGAACGTGGTCGCACCTGCGAGGGAACTGGTAAAGTCGGCAATGTTGGGTATGGGGTAGGTGTCCATAATTGTTCGTGCGTTTAGTCGACGGTAGTCTCTGCACATGCGCCAGGACCTATCTTTATTGGGTGTCATATGAATGGGCATAGACCAGCTGCTGGCAGAGAGTTCAATGATGCCGGAGCTTAGAAGTTCAGAAATCTGATTTTTAAGGTTGGAGAGGTGCGTGGGACAAAGTCGACGTGGTTTACTGGAGATCGGGGGGCCTGGCGTGAGGCGATGCTTGTGAACCGTGCCATTGGTTGACGATGGAAATGCTGCCGGCGGCAGGGGAAGCGGTTTGTTTACAATGTGAGGCGGGCAGGGCAGGCGAGGCGAACTCATGGTGTTCGGAGCCACTCGGTGGATCCGATGGGAGCCGAGGTGGCGAAGTGTCCCAGAAGTCAACGTGACAAGATGGCCGCCGGTCCGAAGTGGCACCGTGTTTGGGTGAGCTCGGTAGAGCTCATGAAGCATTAGTGAGTCCATTGTCTGTGGCGCGGCCTGTGGCAGCACGGTCGCTGGCGAAGCGCTAGGAGCGAGTGCACTGTTTGTGTTGTCAGTGGCGGTCGCACGAAGTTGCATAGTTTGAGGTGCTGTCCGCGAGGGGAGGGGTAGGAGCTGTCAGTACAGGAACACGTGACGCTCGTCGCGCATGCGCACTCGTGTCCAGCAGAGTGTCAAATGCTGCCGTGTTTGGGGGGTGTAGTCCTGTGGAACTGTCAGTACACGTTATCGTAGTCTTGATAGCACAGTTGCGAGGGGTAGTGGGAGGTCAGCACACGGAGGCCCGATTGCTGGGACTACAAGCAGATTCGCCACACTTACTGACCTTGCTCTGTCCTTGGTGCAGCGTCGGATAGCTGGAGCTGAGTTTCGTGGAGTCGGAGGGAGAACTCTAAGTTTTCCTTGCTTAGGCGAGCGACGTTTTCAAGCTCGACAAGGCACTTGTGCATTGTTTCTTGTAACATCGTCGACAGAGCCGAGCATGTACGGCTGGGGTGAGCCCGGACCGATGTGTCATGAGGGGTTTGCTCAATGGAGCACAGGGGAAGTGAGTTTTGGATGGGTGATGAAACACGGTGTTTCGCACTAGGTCCGGTGAAAGTTTGTGGTGTCGCAAGAAGTCAATGCCTAGTATAGGTTTCTCAATATTGCACACTAAAAAAGTCCACTCCAGTTTGCAGAGAGGGAGACGACGTGGGAGGTTGAACCCGAACATTGTAGTTTAGTAGAATTCACAGCTTGCAGTGAAGTATGACGAGGGCAGATGTTCGACGACACTAAGGATGTAGGCAGCAGGGAAACATCAGCGCCTGTGTCCACTAGGAAAAAGTATCCCGACGAAATGTCTTTAATATAAAGCATCTGTAATTATCCGATTGTTCCCGGACAGAATGGAGCACTGGGAGCTGCCTGTCATGTTGTGCACAGGAGGTGGCACCCAGACCTACCTGCGATTTGTGTTTGGGAAGCAGCAGGGTGGTCTGCAGTTCCGTGCCGCCTCACCAAACCGTGTGTGGAAGTAGCAGTATGGGTAGTGTGGCTGCATTTCCTGTGGAAAGTTCGTTGCCAGAGGTGGTGGCTGAGGTTCAGTGGCCTCAGTCGGTTCGGTTGCAGGAGGGGGCGTGACCGAGGGTGGAGCCGTTGATGTCCCAGCTGCTTGTTTACTGCGTCCTGGAGCGAGCAGAACAGTCGCTACAGTGCGGCCCCGGCCGCGTTCGGCCGCGGGACGAGGAGTCTGAAACTGAGACTTGCCAGGTAGGCAGTGGCTGGCGAAATAGAGCAGTGATGCATCATGTAGTTTGTCAGAAATTGTCATTCGTTGCTCGACAGGTTTGGGAGACCTCTGAGCCGGAGCAAAGCGAATGTGGGGAGGTAGTTTATCTGTCCAGATAGCGAGGAGAGCTGTGTCAGGGAGTAGATTGTCACTGACCATGGCCCGTAGCCATCTCCAAAGTTGTGAAGGTTTGTCGTTGCCTAGTTGCTCGACATGGAGCACTTACTGTATTGCTGTTGAGCGCGCAAGCCGAAGTAGAACTGTCTTTTTGTCTAGAGTGTACCAGGTAGCTGAGTCCAGGACGTCGACCAGGTCAGCAATCAAGTCCTCCTGGTCGTGCAGGTGGGTGATAAGGCACAGAAATCTGGTTGATTCGTCGAGTTTGAAATGGTCGAACACTTCGTCCACAATTTTGAACCAGGTTGTTGCCCTGTCGGGATTGAACGGCGGCAGCGTTGGTAAGCATTGTAGAACGTTCGGAAGAACAGGGTGTGTTGAATACATCGGGGCACTGCCTGAAGCGAGCTGCTGTTGCTGCAGTATTCCAGGAGAGTGTGTCTCCAGGGTATGTGGCAATGACAGCTGGTCGGGTGGCAGCGTTAAGGTAATGCTTTGTGGTTGAGCGCGATCCGTCACGACACGGGTGAGACACTGTAATGTGTCAATTGCGGTTGCGGAAGTTCGACATTTTGCGGATGTGTCCGGATTGACGTGTCACATAAGACTGACGTGGATGAGGCACCGAGATGTGCTGAGAATGGGAGCCGAAGCTCGACTGGAGCCGGCTTGGGGGCGACAGGTGAGAAAACGTTCAAAGTTCGAAAACGTGTGCTAGTCCGCAGAAAACTCGCCGTGCGATCAGAGTCAGAGCCAACTGTGTTGCAGGGAGGCTGCAGTTGTGCGGGCTGTCCAAAAGCACAGTGAGAGAAATGATGTCGAACGTTGGGCGGAATGTGTGAATGTTCACTGTTCATAGACACCTCACTCAAAACAGTGTGCGGATGAGGTGAATGTTGTGGCACAAAACGTTGAGGCGTAGCAGTAGGACGGAGATGGAGGTCAAGCACAGATAACAAGCCATTGTTCCTGTTGCAGGCCGAGGTATTGAAGCAGGAAGGCATGTGCTGATGCTGAACCGAGGCAGGCGCAGGCGTGGTCGGATGCTGAGGAGGTTGACCTGTGAACAAAGCAGTTCTGGCAGCGTGGCAGGATTCCGCGTGGTACTGCATGGACGGAGATGTGTAAGAAGTAACTGCACCGTCGACGAGGGAGGGCACATGTGACGGGAACAAAGACGTTTGATAGCCGGAGTCATACACACTCCTAACCTCACTTATTGTTGCAGGCACGAAAACGTCCGGCGAAATCGGCGTAATCGACGAGTGAGAGGTGTCGTGTTGCAGTCCTGGCGGGTGTACATCACCCGCAACACAATGCATGTCGATCACAAAATCCAGCATTAGGCGTTGGGCCGAAGCCATTGTTCGAATGTTGTGTTGATGTAATACACGCGAAAATAACTGACGCAGAGGCCGTGGACACATTAAAACGGCGAAAACAGAAGACGTTACAACTTGGCATCACCAGTGATGTGGATGCTCGGGTGAGATACACCGAACAACACCTTATAATCAGGAGTTCATTTATTCACATCTTCACACAAGAAAGGCTTACACAGAACTGGATGGCGGAACTACACAAAGATAATGTTTTGCTCAGTTCAAAGATGATGCCCAGATCGATACTAGTGTCGATCTCATCGGCGCCACAGATTTCAGACTGACAATCAACAATCATAAATCAGTGGTTGCAGTGTTTTGCAAGCCACTTCATCTTTTGTCGATGAATAACGTTTCCTGATGCTCTACTTGGATTGGTTTGGAGTATTACTCCTAGGTATTACATGGTTACTGCTTTTTCCACTAATAGCATAACTAAACAGTAATATAACTTTTGTCTTATTTATGTGGAATAGTTACATTTACCTGCATCCAGGTCCCTAAATCAGTTTACCTGCATCCATTTCCCTAAATCAATCATCCGTCCTCTGCAATTTGCTATAGCCTTCTGCCATTCTATTTCGAATAGATAACTGCATCACCTGCAACCAGCCTCAAGGAGGTCCCACATTTAGGTGCTCTACCTCCAGTTCACAACTTTTAGATATAATGTAACCATCCCTTTTAAACCCCAAAGTGGACACACCTATGTATAAACTGTACCAACCACAAATAGCATTGTCTTTTACTGTTCCACTGTTGTTTTACAATTGTGATCCCATACCTATTCCTCCAGTATTGCTTCAGCCAACACAGTGAGAAATTGTGTTGCCATACATCAAAGAGAGCAGCAGTAATATAAAATAAACGGTGAGCCACGTGAGGAAAAAATTTATGATCCAAGCAAGAAAATTATCCAGATTACCAACTAACAGTGCAATCCCATTATGAGGCAGTTGTCTATGAGATAATTAAGCACTTAACTGCTTAATACTTTGAAGGGATCCTTTCTGTGGCATAGCTCTTGTATGTGGTAAATGAAAGTTAATTGTACTATTGTTTGATTAAACAGTGCTTTGCTCATATCATGTAAGAGTATTTTATCATTGTTAAATTAATCTAACATTAAACTGTGATTTTGCTAATATGTGTTTGCCTTGGTAACATAAAGACAGCTGTTCTTTACATGCATACAAAGAACGCCATATGCCTGCTCCTGTTATGAAAAATGATGATTCTGCTTGAGGATTAAGCAAATCAAAATGTCTGATGAATGTTAATAAATGCTTTTCATGTTTTCTTTAGTCCTTTGACTACCAATTTTATTTCAAAAACATTAGTTTGTGGATATTTTAATTAATGTCTTAGTCGGAAGTGCCAATATGCAGGATTATTCATAAGTACTTCAAGAGTTTCAGAAGATGACTGCATAAAAACTGCAAGACATTGTGAAAACAGACATCAATGGACAGAGCATTTCTCCAAGTTTGTAACTCATACTATGGGTGCTCATTATGGGTTTCATTTCAAGCATCAATTTGTGGGTGCAAGTCACTGACACAATGGGTTCGGGGGAGGTGCGAAGGCAGCCCGCTTTGAAAATCTGCTAACTGGGTTGCCTGTCTGCAGGTGTGAACTAATGCAATGTGACAACATGGAGACAAGGGTTAACCATGAAACTAGAGGCTATAAGAACCCTCTTATCCATTAGGAGGTTTCCCTTTACCTGTGGAAAATTGATAAATAGTAATAACATGCAGCAAATTCCAACTGGTTCTCTATCATGGGACACACACATTCTGATGGTGATCAAACTGTTAATATAGTACACGTCCATGAATCCACTGATTTCTGTGAGTAATCCAATGTACAGCCACATTCCACCGGTATTGTCAGTAAATGCCAATTCCTAGTATTGCCCAGTTATCTCCAGATTTTTGTAATAAGTGAGACTTTGTTGCACATCTGCAATGGCATGCTCTTTTCCAGTAGCAGTTTATAGTCTGACGTTATGGCAGCTGTGTTCACCATATACTTCAGTTTTCATTTTTAGACTTCGTTCTCTGTTCCATTTCCAGTTTTCCTATGCATGGGTACAACACATTAACTGTACTTACAGGAAGAATTTTTTCAATAGGGTACACTTGTACATTTGACACAGTGCTCCTTTGTCCTAAGACCTGTGGAGTAATGTTCTTTGTGGAAATGAATAATCTGTATTTGATGGTATTGTAGACAATAATACCCCAAAGTTAAACATACTGCAAACCTGCATTCTATTTATGACATTTGTGATGATTCCAATAGATGACCGAAGATCTGTGATCGTGTGTGGGTATTACAACAATCAACCTGTGTCTATTTTGTTTGCAGTGCTACTCTACACCTATAAAACACCTTCCTAGTGAAAAAATTTAACAGCATATATTTATTAAAGTGTCAGCCTCAGTGTCTTTTTAATTTGAGATGTAACTCCCCTCCCCTCCCCTCCCCTCCCCTCCCCTCCCCTTCCCTCCCCTCCCCTCCCCTCCCCTCCCCTCCCCTCTCCTCCCCTCTCCTCTCCTCTCCTCTCCTCTCCTCTCCTCTCCTCTCCTCTCCTCTCCTCTCCTCTCCTCTCCTCTCCTCTCCTCTCCTCTCCTCTCCTCTCCTCTCCTCTCCTCTCCTCTCCTCTCCTCTCCTCTCCTCTCCTCTCCTCTCCTCTCCTCTCCTCTCCTCTCCTCTCCTCTCCTCTCCTCTCCTCTCCTCTCCTCTCCTCTCCTCTCCTCTCCTCTCCTCTCCTCTCCTCTCCTCTCCTCTCCTCTCCTCCCCTCCCCTCCCCTCCCCTCCCCTCCCCTCCCCTCCCCTCCCCTCCCCTCCCCTCCCCTCCCCTCCCCTCCCCTCCCCTCCCCTCCCCTCCCCTCCCCTCCCCTCCCCTCCCCTCCCCTCCCCTCCCCTCCCCTCCCCTCCCCTCCCCTCCCCTCCCCTCCCCTCCCCTCCCCTCCCCTCCCCTCCCCTCCCCTCCCCACCCCTCCCCTCCCCTCCCCTCCCCTCCCCTCCCCTCCCCTCCCCTCCCCTCCCCTCCCCTCCCCTCCCCACCCCTCCCCTCCCCTCCCCTCCCCTCCCCTCCCCTCTCCTCCCCTCTCCTCTCCTCTCCTCTCCTCTCCTCTCCTCTCAGATTTTAATCTGATGTGCGCTGATATGAAACTTCCTGGCAGATTTTAATCTGCCAGGAAGTTTCATATCAGCGCACACTCCGCTGCAGAGTGAAAATCTCATTCTGGAAACATCCCCCAGGCTGTGGCTAAGCCGTGTCTCCGCAGTATCCTTTCTTTCAGGAGTGCTAGTTCTGCATGGTTCGCAGGAGAGCTTCTGTAAAGTTTGGAAGGTAGGAGATGAGGTACTGGCAGAAGTAAAGCTGTGAGGACCGGTCTTGAGTTGTGCTTCGGTAGCTCAGATGGTAGAGCACTTGCCCGCGAAAGGCAAAGGTCCCGAGTTCGAGTCTAGGTCGGGCACACAGTTTTAATCTGCCAGGAAGTTTCATATCAGCGCACACTCCGCTGCAGAGTGAAAATCTCATTCTGGAAAGAAATTTTGATTGCTGGTGACTTTAATACAGATTTTCTAATGCAATCTTCCAGTAAACATTCACTGCAGTTAGTAATGTTGTCTTTCATCTAACTCACACTGTAAACTTTCCAACTAGGATCACTAAATCCTCAAGGACAGCTATTGATAACATTTTTATAGACAAATCAAAGGAACAAAATCATATCATAAAACCTGTTATAAATGGACTATCAGATCATGACACGCAGCTCCTTGTTTTAGATGTAAATTCTAAGCAGATTATCAAGACTGCTAAATCTGAGTACAGGAGAGTAGTCAATCAACCAAAAATTGAGTGTTTTAGAAAACTGCTCAAAGATATGAACTGGAAAGATGTTTATAGTGCTCATGACATGAATGAAAAATATAACACATTCATGAACAATGTCAGTACCATGTTTGAAAACTGTTTTCCTTTAAAAGTTACTCAAATTAAACAGAAGTCTATAATAAAACCATGGATTACACAAAGAATAAAGATTTCCTGTAAGACAAAAAGGAAAATGTATCTGTCGTCCAAGAATAGCTCCAATGCTGATGATTTAGCTAAATACAAGGAATACTGTAAAACATTAAAAAAAGTAATTCAGATGTCTAAACAAATGCACTACAAGAAGAAGATAGCAATGTCAGGGAACAAAATAAAAACAATATGGGATATAGTGAAAGAGCAGACTGGTAGAACCAGAAAGGAACAGGAGCAAATAGCACTAAGGGTAGATGACACATTAGTAACTGATGGGCATAGTGTGGCAAATCTATTTAACAAGTACTTTATATTCATTACTGATAGAATGGGACTTTCAGGATCAGTAAATAATGCCCTTGAATATCTGAAACTAGCCTTCACAAATAGCTTCAAGTACATGAATATATCACTCACTTCACCAAAAGAAATAACGTCCATAATAAAATCCTTAAAAACAAAGCATTCTAGTAGGTACGATGAAATATCAACAAAGTTAATTAAGGCATGTTCTTGTGAGTTTAGTACAATTCTAAGTTACTTGTGTAACCAGTCAATTATAACTGGGATATTTCCTGACTGGCTAAAATATGCAGATGTTAAGCCTCTATTCAAGAAAGGGGATAAAGAGATACCATCAAACTACAGACCGATTTCACTTTTGCCAGCATTCTCAAAAATTTTAGAAAATGTAATGTACAGGCAGCTGCTCAACCATCTGACCACAAATAACATATTATCAAGAACACAGTTTGGATTTCTGAAGGGTTCTGATATCGAGAAGGCTATTTACACCTACAGTGAAAATGTACTTAATTCATTAAGTAACAAATTACAAGCAGCAGGTATTTTCTGTGATTTGTCAAAGGCATTTGATTGTATGAACCACAGCATCCTTTTAAGTAAATTAGAATTCTATGGTGTCACGGGCAGTGCTGCAAAATGGTTCAAGTCATACCTCACTAACAGGAAACAAAGGATGTCAGTGGAAGGGACTAGTGAATTAAGTCATCAGTCATCATCAGAATGGGAAGAAATTACATGTGGTGTCCCACAAGGATCCATCTTAGGGCCATTGCTTTTTCTTGTGATCTCTCATCAGTTACACTGCCAGAAGCAGAGTTCGTTTTGTTTGCAGATGACACAAGTATTGCAATAAATAGTATGTCAAGCGTAGTTCTAGAAAGATCTGCTAATGATATTTTCATGGATATTAATAAATGGTTTAAAGCCAACTCACTGACATTAAACTTCGAAAAGACTCACTATATGCAATTTAGAACCTGTAAGAGGTTTCCACCCAGCATATGCATAAAATATGAAGAAGAGCAGATAGAAGAGGTTGACAGTCTTAAATTCCTGGGATTACAACTTGATAATAAATTCAGTTGGGAAGAGCACACCACAGAACTGGAGGAACGCCTTAACAAATCTGTATTTGCAATTCGAGTGTTAGCAGCCATAGGCAACATAAAAATGAAAAAGCTTGCATACTTTGCCTACTTTCATTCCATAATGTCATATGGTATAATATTTTGGGGTAACTCTTCAAGTCAAACAAAAGTTTTCAGAGTCCAAAAGCGTGTAATACTTATTATTTGTGGAGTAAATTCACGGACGTCCTGTAGAAACCTCTTCAAAGAACTGGGTATACTAACTACTGCCTCTCAGTATATTTACTCATTAATGAAATTTGTCCTAAATAATATTTCTCTTTTTCCAACAAACAGCTCAGTTCATACATACAATACCAGGAACAAAAATGATCTGCACAAGGACTTAAAAGCACTTACTTTAGTTCAAAAAGGGGTCCACTACTCAGGAACACTCATCTTCAATAGTTTGCCAGTAAACATAAAAAATTTAGTTACAAATAAAGATCATTTTAAAAGGATCCTGAAAGACTTACTAGTGGCCAACTCCTTCTACTCCATTGACGAAGTTTTTAATAGAAACAAGTGATGTATTGTATATATTCATACTATTAGTATTGTTATTTCAGCTTTTTTTTAAAAAAAAAAAAAATTAAACTTTGACATGTTCCACATCCACGAGGATCTCCTCAGCACGGATCTATGGAACGTAAACTAATCTAATCTAGCTAAATACAGCCCAGCTGCTCTTTTGTGGACTATCAGATAATTTACACCACATGAAAGTGATTGGCACTGAGGATATCGAAGCACATATTTAAAAAGTATTGTTTGTTAGCATTTAATACATATTGACAGCCCTTTGAGTTGTAAAACTTGCACAGTATATTCCAAGGTTATAAATTGTAGCTTGTAGTCGTATAATACAGTGTTTTGTAGCCAGGAAAGTTATAAAAATTTCTACTAGATACATATAACCAAATTTATAAAATTGATAAAATGGTTTCCGGTAGCTTCATTTACTCCAGGGCATGTGATTTGACATGTAAACTTGTTATATATCTTTACTCCTTGATTGCAGGTGCTCCACATTAATTGGTCTTATCGTTGTTTACAATAACATTATTGATTTCCTGGTGTCTTCTTTTCGAATGCAGTAGTTGTGGTTTGATGTTAGGTAATCACACTTCTTTATTTTGTTCAAAAACCTAGCAAAATCTTATTTTCACAACCATAAATAGTCTTCTATATGGAGCTATTGCAATAGTCCAGGCAGCTGGTGCATTATAACATCAATTTTAATGTCGACCAATTCAATTTCATGTGGTATAACCAAAAGGGTATTATATTTTCTCAAAATGATTCCAGTGTATCCTTTCCAATTGTTATCCAATATGCCTTTTGCCACCATGCAGGAGAAGTGTAGTTTTGTCTTAGCATCACGTCTTTAGAATGTATCATCTATTCCGTATTAAATTACATATCTATGTGGTGTCAACTCTCTCTTATATCTAGTGCTCACAGCTTCTGCCACAATTTCTTATTATTTTTTCCACCGAATAATGTTTTTCCCTAAACATATATATTAAATTGGTAATACCACTGAAATGGGGATTATAAAGGACTCTAACATATGAGTTATAACTGTTACCTAGCAGATTCTGATATTCCCCATGGTATACATTCTTTCCACCCTCAAGTCATTACTAGGCCAGAGAAGTGTACAAGATGCTTATGGAGTACTGTTTCCACATCACAATGCACTTGTTAACATATGATACAGATCTGTGTAATAGAGACCTGAATGTCTCTAAAATAGCACTCTGCACTCTGCAACGAATAAAATGTTGTTTTTTTAACCCTCTAGAAGACGGTCTGTGTTGACAAATGGTGGTCTTGTTTGTCAGTTCTAGATTTTGGCTCTAACATCATGGTTCCATAATGCTGACTTTTTTTTTGGGGGGGGGGGGGATATGTTAAGATCACAGTGTAGTTGCAGCTATTACATCAAGAATTGGCCTGTCTAAAAATTATCTGTCTTTATATAGAATGTTGATGTGTGGTGTCTAACTTTAATAAAAACAGGTACATGCTTTGGGCATACATAATTGTACATAATTTTTTTTCATAACCCCAATGTAAGATTGAAACTACCATTTCTTCTGTATGGGAACAAGAGACATGTGGCAGCATAACATCTCTGGGAGAAAGGAGGATTGCTTCCCCCTGAGGCAGTGGGGATTAGTACGCTTGTATGCTCACAATGACTACACGAGTTATGTATATTGTGCTTACCAACAAAAAGTGTGTAAATCATACCTCCATGCTGTGTCACTATTCTGCAATCACACTGCCACTACTCTATTTCCCAAAGGCATATTGGAAAAAATTGGAAGTAAGACATTCCAGACAATCAACAATAAGATATTATAAACTATTTTCTTACTCTCTATAGTTTCAATTAACTGGCTGTAAGGTACATGCAGATTGTTATTTCAGAATCCAATAAAGATGATATAAGTATTACACAGAAATGTTATAGTAATGCAGGACAAATAAATTTTCCACAATTCCGAACACACTGTTCACTTCAACAACATCAAATATAGATATTACCAAATTAGGATCAGCTCATACAAACAATATTGTTCTACAGGTCTTAAGAAAAAGAACCAATCTGTCAAAGGCATGTAAACCATTCCATATTTAAGATCAAGTGTAAACACATATGTAACTGAACTGTTCAGTAGCATTAGAAAAATACACAGTGCTCACATATTGCCATTACTGGGGCAACAGCAGCCTGTATACATGCAATGGTACTACTGTGATGTACAGGCAATATACATTAGTTTATATGATAAGAGACATACATAGAGAGTTACAATTAGGTGATCATCTTACATAATTCCATGATATATATATATATTATATATCTTCCTGATTAAAGAGTGTGGCTTTAAGCCATAGTTTATAATTATATGGTGGTGCTAGGCATAGCAGGTTCCTCATGGTAAGACATAAGTAAGATTTTACAGATTTCTTATCACAAATGAAAAATTCATTTGATGTTTGTACCAGAGTATTCAATATTATTTCCACATCTAATCTGTCCATATTAGTTTATCAAAAAACTCACCTTAGTTAAGTTAAAACCTATATGAATACCATCCATATTTTGTAGTGATCGCCATGCTAGGATAACTTATGTTATAGCTGACTGGCATTCCTTTGCTTTCCACTTCACTTCTTCAAAATGATGCCTGAGTGAGACATCATGTTTGCTTAGGAGTGACATCTTGTGTTAAAAAGACACCCAGGATGATACTTTAATAGGTATAAGTCATTAAAATTCATCCCTAAGTTGGTGTTTTGTGGTGTAGAGTAGCACTGTGAGTACAAAAGACTTATGTATGTTCCATGTCTTACTGATGTTAAGAAATGCTGTCATATACATCTTCTGGACTAAAGAATATGTTATTGAACTTCTATTTATAACTCTACTGTTGTGCTAGATTTTTTCATAGTAAAAAGTGGTATTTTTTACGGTGTACCTAGCTCATATTCATAACTGTAATAAACATATGAGATTAAAAAATTTCCTCTATATTCTATAACAGGGTAAGACAGCCAGCCAACTATTAAAATGTCAGAAAAATGTGTAGAACAAAAATATTTCTTATGAGTCAGACTTGAAATCAGTAATTTTGTACTAAAATCAAGGACTTTTGAGACAAAATTGATATGTATAACAGATTTCTAACAGTAATCCCAGTTACAGAATTCTGACCGTTTATACCACAAGTCTCCACAAAGGAACAAAATTGTGGAAAGTTACTCTGCTGATAATAAAATCTAGGTTTGAAAAGCTAAAGGATATGTCGTAGTATATTACACCAAATGCAAATTATAATTGTGTCACTGAATGTTGTATGAAGAGTACAAAGCAGTGATAAATGCATGATTTAAAAAAATAAATTAGTATCAACATCTTTCTTTAAAAACTGAAGTTATTACTTTTCATTAGCAAATGAAATAGTGACAGAGTGGCAATCCTCTGTAAATAATAAAATAAGAAATGGTTTACATCATTTCTTATATCTACTGTGGAAAAGACATTACTACAGAACACATTTTAAATGTGTGCTAATAGACCATTGATCTATGACCCCAAATCTCCACACAGCATGCCAGCTCCCATAAGATCCAAGCAATTAAATCACCAATCACACTTATCAATTGTAGGTTGACACTATATAACATGCATCAAATTGAGCAAACTGGGAAGCTGAATCTGAATCTGAATCAGGTGGCTAACTAACCTCTTAAGTGCAGAAGAGAGCACAGCAGAGGGGAGGGGAGGGCACATCAGAGCTTACCCCCAGCACATTGTCCCCCATTCACGTTCACAGCATGTGTTTCACAGGGCGGGGTGCTCATGACATTGGCAGTTGCCTGGGTGAGACATGATCTTTGTTTATGACATCTCAAATTAAAAATTCATTGAGGCTGACACTTTAATAAATATCTGCTGCTAAATTTCTTCACTAAGTAAGTGTTTTAGAGGTGTAGAGTAGCACTGCAAACAAAATAGACACAGGTTGATTGTTGTAATACACACACATGATCACAGATCTCTGGTCATCTATTGGAATCATCACAAATGTCACAAATAGACTGCAGGTTTGCAGTATGTATAGCTTTAGGATATTATTGTCTACAATACCATCAAATATAGATTATTCATTTCCACAAAGAATATTACTCCACAGGTCTTAGGAAAAAGGAGCATTGTGTCAAATGGACTTCAACAGAGAAAAAAGTCTAAAAATGAAATTGGAGTAAATGGTGAAAACAACTGTGATAATGTAAAACTATAACCTGCTACTGGGAAAAGAGCATGCTATTGCAGATGTGCAACCAAATCTCACTTATTACTTTAAACACAATGTATGGAAAAATCTGGAGATGAATGGACAATGCTAGGTACTGGCAATTACTTACAGTACCAGTGGAATGTGACTACACATTGGATTACTCACATAAATCAGTGGATTCATGGATATTTACTATATTAACAGTGTGACTAATGTCAGGATGTATGTGTCCCATGATAGGTTTTCAGAGAACCAGTTGGAACTTACTTCATGTTATTACTATTTATCAGTTTTCCACTGTCAAGGGGAAGTCTGCTAATGGTTAGCAGAATTCTTATGTCCTCAAGTTTCATAGTTGACCCTTGTCTCCGTACTGTCACATTGCATTAGTTCACACCTGCGGGTAGCAGATTTTCAAAGCGGGCTGCCTTTCCACCTCCACAAACACATTGTGTCAGTGACCTGCACCCACATATTGACACCTGAAATAAAGCCCCTATTGAGCACCTTTAGTGTGAGTTACAAACATGGAGAGATCCTCTGTCCACTGATGTGTGTCTGTTTTCAGAATGTCTTGAATTTTTTCTGCAGTTGTCGTCTGAAACCTGTGAAGTACTTATGAATAGTCCTTATATTGTTACTTCTGTCTGAGACATCTGTTACATTATCATAAATTAATGTTTTTGAAATAAAATTGGTAGTCAAATGATTAAAGAATACACGAATAAATTTTTATAAATATCTGTTCACATTTGGATTTGCTTAAAAAGGATGGTTACATTCTATCTATAGAGGACTGGAGGTAGAGCACCAAATGTGGGAGCTCTTTGAGGCTGGCTGCAGATGCTGCAGTTGTCTATTAGAAGATAGCAATGCCAAAAGGCTGTAGCAAATTGAAGAGAATGGATGATTGGTACAAGGAACTGGATGCAGGTAAATGTAATTATTTCACATAAATAAGTGAAAAGCTCCATTACTCTTTAATTGCGCTATTGGTGGGAACAGCTGTAGCCCTGTAATACCAAGGAATAATAGTGCAGACCACTCCAAAGTAGAATGACTGCATCAGGAAATGGAATTCATCAACAAAAAGGATGGTCCCTCTGTATATGTGGAGGTTCTGTGAAGAATAAATATTTTTAAGACTACAGTTATCAAGATGATATGGGTCCAGCATCTGTTGTGATAATATGGATAGCCAGTGGCTATACAACACCGTCATTCTGGTTTGTATAGCTGGTAACTGAATAGCTGGCTTTACATGTCTGATATACTGAGGTTTCTGTGAGATTACCTTTGAACAATATACCCCAAGAGTGTATGTCCTAACGTACCCTGATATAAAGGGTGAGATGTGGGAGTGACCTGTCATTTGCCTTCCCATGTCCATTTCTAGACAGAATATTATGCAATCCATTAAGTTGAGGGAAGACATAACTTATTGTATAATAAGTCATAGAATATATGATGGGAATTTTGCAATTTATTGACACAGTCTGCATCTGAGTTGTACATTTGGTCTGAGTATTATGGAATTTTTAATCAAGCAGAGCAACAGAATTCAGGGAGGAGGGAGACAGTCATGTTTGACCATTGCTATGAGAGGAGACAATGTATGGCAGCAGGAGAAATTAGGTCACTAAAAGTGGGCAGAAGCCAAGTGCCAGAGAGAGGCAAAAGGGGCATCTTGAATGGTCTAGAAAATTGGCATAGGAATACTTCAGTATGCAGTTTAAGGAGAGAGACTCTTGGCAACAGCAGAATGCACTTTTCCCTGCTCCTAAAAGGGAGCAAGGGATTGATGCAAAATAGTCCATCAATAAACATATTATTTAGATAAGATAAAAATTCTCACAAGAGTTGCTAGTTGCCGATGGTACTAATAAAAGTATTTTAATGTGGATGTTATGAAAAGTGACATATCTGCCATCACAGACAGAAAGTATGAGTAATGTTCTCTTGTTTGAGGAAGATTGTGATGGGAGTGAAGGCAGTCCAGCCTCACTGGTGCACTAAGCTGAATTGGTAGTTTATCTGATGTTGCAAAGTAAAACCATATACAGTCATATAGGAAGTGACTCTGATTGGTGCACAAAAGTTTTATTTTGAATGGTTACAATAACTACAAAGTTAGACATGGTTAGCACACATGAACAGAGCTTATGTCGTTTCACTGTGTCATGTCCCTCCGCTGTACTGGTATGTAGGGCTGTGTATATTCTCAGTATTGTGGTAGATAATTGCAGATGGCCTTATGGTCACGATTGAGTGGGGAATATTAATAGTCATGGAGTAACTTAATGCAAATGGCTTTATACACAAATTCCCATGTGGCAGCATATTTTGTACAGGTATCACTGAATGTGTGGTTCTAATGCTCAGCTGTTGAGTTATCCTCCACTAATGACACTAGTTTGTAGGGTGTACAGTGGGGAGATAACTACACAGTATTAGGAGCTCCTGTGAAGGCTCCTTGAATTATGGTGTGACACGTATATATCTTTGATTTTGAATACGATACTTATGTATGCTGGAGAACACAGGGCCCAAACAATATAGATTTTTACCAAACACAGCTAACCTCTTCCCTGTCTTATAATTCAATTCAAACTGCATACACATGCTACCAGCAGGGCACAATGTGGGAACTTGTGCAGTGAATGAGTGGCAGGAGAGTTTTTCAGGCTCTAGCATCGCAGATGTGTGGACTTGCAGAAACATGCTGATGGTTTGACATTAAAGCATGATTGCAGTCACCTGAAGCTCAAACTACTGCTGATGTGGAGAGTTCTTTTGTGTAGAGACATGTGTTTTTCTTTTCACATAACTTGATAAATCAATGCAATATTAATACAGATGGCTAGGTTACAAGGATGTTCGACTGTTGTGCTGGCCAGGTTCTCCAGATCTCTGACTCATTGGAAAGATCTGGTCATAGGTTACTGAGAGGCTGGTATGCCACTACTTGCCAGCCACTGTGAATGACGGACTCTTGTACAGTGTTACAGTGTTGAATCAACATGGAGTGACATATCCAGTCTGTCATTCAAGCTCTGTTCAACTTCATGTCCAGCCAGGTGAGAACCATTGTTTTTGCGAGAGCTATCAATTCCTTTTACTAAATTGTGCACCTTGTACTGCCTTTAAACATCTCCAAATTTAATCATGTGTTTTTCCTCCTATACTGCATGTGTGCAATAAGTAAACTTTCAATACTTGCTATCCTTTTTGTGTTGAAATTTAAATGGTTATGATCATGTAGCATTATTGGCTGGGTGACCCAGTAGGGGTTGTTAAGCTGCCTGCAGTAAATCTTTTTATTTGACACAACTTCAGTGAGTTGCTTGTCTTTACAATGAAGATGAAATAAAATATTTAGGACAACACAAATATCCAGGCCCTGAGGAAGAAAATCTCCATCCCAGCCAAGTATCGAATCCAGTAGCCTGCCCACTATTTGGAGACAATGGTGCCAAGCAGTACACCATGAGCTGCGGATATTAGCTAATATATTCAGCAAAAGTCCCTATGAGATGATATTTAACCATTAGTCAAATGAAAAATAAAGCAGTGGATCACTGAAGTGTGAAAAAATGCACCAAAAATTATACCTTTCTGTATTTAAGAAATTTACAGAAACATTGCCCAGATAGTTTGGTTGTGTGTCTTTGTAGCTTGCTTGTTTTCGCTTCAGAGGGACTGAAATGAAAGAGCTAAATGAATTCTGCCTGTCACCATCTTACTAACATCACGTTAGAAGAACCTACAGACCAGTAACAGACAGTTAAAGGATAAGCGGATACATTCAAGTAAACACACTGACATGAGAGGCAGTCTCAATAGAAAGAACTGGTAAGTAGCCAGTCTATAATTTTAGACTACACAAGTGATCTGCAGGCTTGATGTGTTCCAAGCCACATGAAAAGGCATGAACTATGAAAATAAATAATTATAATTATTCCAGTCCCTAGAGAGAGCTTTGATACAGCGTAATTAAGATGAACTCCAGGATCCCAATCACAAAATAAGGTAAAGAGGCATGTGTAGAAACCCTTTCTGAGTACACAGAGTGGTGCAGCACAACCAAGACTACTGATTTGACATTTATATAACCATGAAGCTGATTTCTTGTTGTGCAAACCAAATATCCATATCTTAAACAGAGTTGACTTTGCTAAGAGTGTTCTACTGTGAATGCCTCAATAAAAACTTACGAGTAACTGTGTATGGTTGCTTTTAAGTTGGTGGAAATGAACACATGAATAGTAAATCAGTGCTTAGTACCAGGTGACTGCTGGTCATGAACTAAAGGCTACCAATTACTGAGGTTTATTTTTTTTATGTTACACATCTAGTTCCACAGAATCAAATTGAGGAGCAAATCTTCAAGGTCATGGAATGCATCAGTACATGAAATTACAACATAAAAGTAATAAAAGATAAAGTTAAAATGTTTATGAAGCCAGGAAAGACAAGCCATAAGTTAACGTAAACACAGTCAACAATATAACATAGGACAGCTTAATTTTTCAAGGGACTTGTTGACAGAGTAGAAGACGTGACCCATGAGGAAACAGTTTCAATTTGAAAGTGCCTGCATTACTGCTAATATTTCTGAATTCTTGTGGTAGCTTATTGAAAATGGATGCAGCAGTATACTGCACACCTTTCTTCATAAGAGTCAAGAAAGTGTGATCCAAATACAGATTGGATTTCTGCCTAGTATTAACTGAATGAAAGCTGCTAATTCTTAGGAATAATATTGTTAACAAGAAACAACATGAAAGAACATACATATTTCAAGGCCAACGTCAGAATAGCCAGAATAGTGAACAGGGGTCAACAAGAGGTTTGTGAACTTACACCACTTATTCCCCGAACCACCTGTTTCTGAGGCAAAAATATCCTTTGAGAGTGGGAAGAGTTACCCCAAAATATAATACCATACATCACAAGCATATGAAAATAAGCTAAGTAGACTACTTTTCATGTTGAACTATCACTTACTTCAGATATTGTTTGAATAGTAAAAATGGCAGCAATAAATCTTCAAACGAGATCATGAATGTGGGTTTTCCACAATTACTATCTGTCTGAACACCTAGAAATTTGAACTGTTCAGTTTCATTAATCATATGCCCATTCTGTGAAATTAAAATGTCAGGTTTTGTTGAATTTTGTGTCAGAAATTATAAAAACTGAGTTTTACTGTGGTTTAGTGTCAGCTTATTTTCTACAAGCCATGAACTTATGTCATGAACTGCAGTATTTGAAACACTGCCAATGTTGCACACAACATTCTTTTCTATCAAGCTAGAGTCATCAGCAAACAGAAATATTTTAGAATCACCTGTAATACTAGAGGGTTATCATTTATGTAAAGAAGGAACAGAAGTGTGCTGAGCACAGATCCCTGAGGCACACCCCATTTGACTGTGCCCCAGTCACACACCACAGCATAACAATTCTCAACAATGTGGATAGTGACCTTTTCTGTCTGTTGTTAACGTAAGAGGTGAACCAATTGTGAGCTACTCCCCATATTCCATAATGGTCCAACTTCTTGTCAGAATCACAGAGGAGTACTTCAGACGTCAGTCTCAGAAAGGCATTTTCCAAGAGAGTTATATGATTCCCTGTAGAAAGTAAGCCTTTTTTTTAAATTCACCAGCTATGTTCAGAAAGTAATTGTGTGATCAAAAAGTCAGTATAAATTTGAAAACTTAATAAACCATGGAATAATGTAGATAGACAGGTAAAAATTGACACACATGCTTGGAATGACATGGCGTTTTATTAGAACCAAAAAAAAAAAACAAAGTATTGCTAGACGCATGAAAGATCTCTTACGCGTGTCGTTTGGTGATGATCGTGTGTTCAGCCGCCACTTTCGTCATGTTTGGTCTCCCAGGTCCCCAGACCTCAGTCCGTGCGATTATTGGCTTTGGGGTTACCTGAAGTTGCAAATGTATCGTGATCGACTTACATCTCTAGGGATGCTGAAAGACAACATCTGATGCCAATTGTCACCATAACACTGGACATTCTTTACAGTGCTGTTCACAACATTATTCCTCGACTAAAGTTATTGTTCAGGAATGATGGTGGAGATATTGAGCATTTCCTGTAAAGAACATCATCTTTGCTTTGTCTTATTTTGTTATGTTAATTATTGCTGTTCTGATCAGATGAAGTGCCATCTGTCAGACATTTTTTGAACTTTGTATTTTTTTGGTTCTAATAAAACCCCATGTCATTCCAAGCATGTGTGTCAATTTGTACCTCTCTATCTACATTATTCCGTGCTTTATTCAGTTTTCAAATTTATACTGACTTTTTGATCACCCTGTACATTGTACATATCTCTGACTTATAACTACAGAAATATTTTTACTACGAACTCACTTTAAGTTGTTGACCTCATGCAGCTAACCACACACTTCCTTAACAACTGACCATATGGTTTTAATTTTATCCTGTTTGCGTACCACATACCCTTTGCCTTCCTAATAACATTTTTAAGCACCTTACAGTTCTGTTTATCATGGGCTACTGTTGCTCGTTTGTGACTACTTCTAACATTTTCATATAATTCCCACTTTGCTCTACATGATACCTTATCCCAATAGTCAGCCACCTAGGCTTCCTTTTACTGCTAGTACCCTGTTTAGGAAGTTCTAATGGAAAGCAACTTTCAAAGAGCGTGAGAAATGTGCTAAGGAAAGTATTATACCTTTCATCTATGTTATCGGCACTATAAACCTCCTGCCATTCTTGTTCCTTAATGAGGTTTAAAATACTCTCTATTGCCATTGAGATGGTGTGTCTCAGTAGTTTTGTAACTTTGGGTCCTCACACACTGTATGCTTCTGAGGGCACACGATCGAGCAGGGTCAGGAATGCTGACAATCACTTAGCACAGCTTGGGGTTACCAGAGTGGCACCAGGCATCTGGTAATCAGGGAGACCAGGGTCCCTTTGTGCAAACATTGCCTTAGCTTGGATTTTTTGCAACCAATGGCCACTGGATCTCCTGCAGTTTTACACCAGTTTGTGGAATTTATGAATTAACTAATAGGTGATTCCAGACATTTCTCTTTCCTGCCATTTGATGGTGTTTTGCTCAGGCAAGCTGTCTGTGGTTATTGAGTACTTGAGAAAATTACTTTTAATGCATGACCAAGCAAATTAAATCGATCAACTTTTTAATAAAAGTGTATGCAGCCCAGTGCCTACTACCACCGAACTCATAACTGCATAAGCAACCCAAATCTGTGATTGGAACAGCTGTTTTAATTTAATTTTACTCTCTCTCTCTCTCTCTTTGGTTAGGAACTGGGTTGAACCAATATAAAGACTTCGGCACATCCTCTTAATGTCTCTGGAAATTCTCTGTATTACGTCTTCATGTGTTTTTCTGCCAGTAGCAAAAGCCTAAAAGAATTTGTAGATGCCTTCCTGTGTAGTGGCTTTACGCTTGCACATGTTGGAACTGATGCATATGAAACAGTTAGAAATTAGCCAGCTGACAGTGGTGTTTGATAGAATAGAAATACTATGCAAGGCTTAATTAAAGCTAATAAACCACAATTGTTTCCATATGAAATATTTCAGTTCTTACAATGTCAAGCTGCTCCATCCATTTATCACTGTGAATTTAAAATCTGAGCAGTGTTGGTGCATTGGAAAATGTAACTGTGTGTGTGTTAATTCAAAACACTGATACATCTACATCTACATCTACATGATTACTCTGCAATTCACATTTAAGTGCTTGGCAGAGGGTTCATTGAACCACAATCATACTATCTCTCTACCATTTCACTCCTGAACGGCGCGCAGGAAAAACAAACACCTAAACCTTTCTGTTCGAGCTCTGATTTCTCTTATTTTATTTTGATGATCATTCCTACCTATGTAGGTTGGGCTCAACAAAATATTTTCGCATTCGGAAGAGAAAGTTGGTGACTGAAATTTCGTAAATAGATCTCGCCATGATGAAAAACATCTTTGCTTTAATGACTTCCATCCCAACTCACGTATCATATCTGCCACACTCTCCCCCCTATTACGTGATAATACAAAACGAGCTGCCCTTTTTTGCACCCTTTCGATGTCCTCCGTCAATCCCACCTGGTAAGGATCCCACGCCGCGCAGCAATATTCTAACAGAGGACGAACGAGTGTAGTGTAAGCTGTCTCATTAGTGGACTTGTTGTATCTTCTAAGTGTCCTGCCAATGAAATGCAACCTTTGGCTCACCTTCCCCACAATATTATCTATGTGGTCTTTCCAACTGAAGTTGTTCGTAATTTTAACAGCCAGGTACTTAGTTAAATTGACAGCCTTGAGAATTATACTATTTATCGAGTAATCGAATTCCAACAGATTTCTTTTGGAACTCATGTGGATCACCTCACACTTTTCATTATTTAGCGTCAACTGCCACCTGCCACACCATACAGCAATCTTTTCTAAATCACTTTGCAACTGATACTGGTCTTCGGATGACCTTACTAGACGGTAAATTACAGCATCATCTGCGAACAACCTAAGAGAACTGCTCAAATTGTCACACAGGTCATTTATATAGATGACATTGCTATTTATGGACAGTTTATTCGAACAACATCTAATATTGGTGATGTCAGATATGATTCACAACTAGAGTCTTGGAATACGTATACAACTCTTCACCAATTGAAAGACTTGCACCATGCCACTGAGGCATTCACAATTGTATTATTATGATATTTCTCAGTAACACACAAATACGTTGCTGATGGTTCAGTAAATAATGGCTCACCCATCATTGTATTTACATTAACACAGTTCTCAATAACTTTCATGGTATCCTTAAATGATATACTTTAAATGTTTACATAGAATTTCACCCTTAAGACTGATGTAGTCCATACTCTCCTGAATACACTGTCCGACTGCTTTGTACTTTCCCAATCCTGACTGTTTGTAGTCTCACACTTTGCTGCAAATTGTAACTTCGCAGTTTTTTTGTCAGTTATTAGAAAATGGCACATGAATTAACAATACAAAATACAGAAAGCTATAAAGGTAACAAAACTGGGATTTTAAGACCAGTTACTTCATGAACCAAATGACTTGCATCCTTGTGTTTTACAAAAACACAAGAGACTACGTTTTTGATATTTAGCTTCATTAGCAACAATTTCCTGGGTTCGAATATTCCACCATTTGTAATTAATTAATAAAAATATTTCCTTTAAAATCTAAAATATGGGAAATCTAAGAACATCAATGTGCTCAGAAAATTTTCTGAGTCCATATTATCAACAAATATTTTAGAAACACAAAAGGATATAAAATGTGGGTGGTGATTTGAAATAATATTTTAGTTAATAAATAATATTTTAACGACAGAAATTTAAGATATTTTAATTACTTTCTCTGAATCAGGAACGATCAGTCTACAAAACTGACTAGGTTTTTGACTCTTAAGCTTCAATATTGTTGCATGTATTTTTGAATAGTAATGACTTAATGGCATCTTCAAATAATGATATCTAATTAGCTTTAAATGAAAGCAATTGTCCCACAATGTCCAGGGCTAGAGAAATTACTTCTATACTGAGAAGAAAATAGAACCCTTTAAAAATGGAACAGTTGATAATCACATGTACACTTATGGTAAAATAGTGATTCTATAGTTATGATAACAAGATAATGGTGAGTGGTTGTAGCATTTTAAGTAGTAGAATTAAACATGCTACGTTTCACATGACGATGTGAAGTGTTCTCATTTTGATATGACTTTTGACCTATGCAGCATCAAACTGATTCCTTGTTTTTTCTTTGTACATATTATATATAATATACTAATAACTTTAATAGCTTCATACTAAAGAGTGAGGTGGCACAGTGGTTAGCATACTGGACTCACATTCAGGAGAATGACAGCTCAAACCCATGTCCGGCTATCTTGATTTAGGTTTTCAATGATTTGCCTAAATCGCTTCAGGCAAATGCCACGATGGTTCCTTTGAAAGGGTACGACTGACTTCCTTCCCCATCCTTCCATGATCTGAAGGGGCTGATGGCCTTGCTGTTTGGCCCACTCCTCCAAATCAACCAACAAGCCAACCAACTTAAGTAACAGGAATCAGTATGTCTCAGTGAGAACAACACCCATTCTCTGATGAAAATTGTTGAAATGGGTACCATAGGCATCAGTTCTTGGACCTTACTTTCATAATTGCAATCAACAATTTGCCACATCATGTTCCCCAATTCATGAGCCAATACACTGATGACACAAGGATAATTCCAACTCATCAAGACACATCAGTATTACAACAAATGTCACGGGAATCTTGAGACACTACATTGAAATTGTTCTCCTCTAACAACTTCTTTGCAACCCTGACAAGATTCATCATCTTCTGTTAGGATTATCTTACAATATAGAAAATAACATGGTTAAACTTTTAGTATTCCAAGTTGTCCTGTGGAGAACACATCAGTTATATATGCAAAATAATAAGGGTAACATACTTTATGTGGAAACTGAGAGTTTTAGTTACTTCAGAATATTTAAGATTGACCTGTTTTGGACTGTTCCAGTCTCACATATATTATGGACTGCTGGTATGGGGGCACTCTACACATATAAATGATATATTGAAGATACAAAGAAAGTCATAAGGAAATGTATAGGGCTAGACCAAGAGATACTGCTGGCCTCTGATGAAAAAACATAATCTGCTTATTGAGAATGAAGTCTTTCACAATAGAACTGTTGCATGAAACATTCTTGAACTTCTTATCTTGAGCTTTTGAGGATTACCTCCATTAACTTCATCAGGAGCGAGTGACTTTCTGAACTGTTGCCATGGTGGCCTTATGTAGCCCACAGATAGCTTCTGATTGGTTGGTAGTTACTCAGTGCTGTCACAGATGGTGTCAGCATCTGTGCTAGAGGCATCATCAGTCCCATAGTAGCATAAAAACTGCAATAAATATCTTAGCCTCTGCTCTGCATTGAGAGCTTGCTTCCATGCTCTGCTGAGAATATATCCACTGTCACAGTTTAAGTTCTTCTCACACATCTTTGTTTCTACAGGTTCTTTAATTTCACAATCCCAATATGGAATAGCCTGGGACAAAACCTTCATTTCATCAAACAGTATTTTATATTTGTTTGTGCGGCTGTGCTCAGCAATTGCAGATGTCTCCAGTTCTTGATTTTTAGTATGCCACTAATGTTCTGCACTGCAGTCAGAAATGATACAAATGGACTTATCAACGAAATTGCTTCTGCTCTCACAAGGGATGATTGAATCCCAGGGATCTTGAGGCCAAGACTCTCCTTAACAGGTCATAGCATCTCCTTTATTTTCTTATTTCTTTGGTTTAGACAGTCAGTTACACCTGATGAAGATGATGGAGGCAATTGTTGAAAGCTTGAAGTTTTAGCCTGAACTGATTGATGTAGAAAGTAATACACTTACTATTGTCAATCTGTACATATATGTCTTATCACTATACATTAAACTGAATGTAAAAGAATTTGCCGGCCGCTGGTGGCCGAGCGGTTCTGGCGCTACAGTCTGGAACCGCGCGACCGCTACGGTCGCAGGTTCGAATCCTGCCTCGGGCATGGATGTGTGTGATGTCCTTAGGTTAGTTAGGTTTAAGTAGTTCTAAGTTCTAGGGGACTTATGACCTCAGCAGTTGAGTCCCATAGTGCTCAGAGCCATTTGAACCATTTTTTTGTAAAAGAATTTCAAATAAGAGGAGATATATGGTAGCACAGTACTATGGGAAAAATTGAAATGGAAATTCCAATACATGTACTGGTAAATGCGGCCCACCACCCACCTCCCCATGAACCATGGACCTTGCCATTGGTGGGGAGGCTTGTGTGCCTCAGCAATACAGATGGACGTACCGTAGGTACAACCACAACGGAGGGGTATCTGTTGAGAGGCCAGACAAAAGTGTGGTTCCTGAAGAGGGGCAGCAGCCTTTTCAGTAGTTGCAGGGGCAACAGTCTGGATGATTGACTGATCTGGCCTTGTAACAATACCCAAAACGGCCTTGCTGTGCTGGTACTGCGAACGGCTGAAAGCAAGGGAAAACTACAGCCGTAATTTTTCCCGAGGGCATGCAGCTTTACTGTATGGTTAAAGGATGATGGCGTCCTCTAGGGTAAAATATTCTGGAGGTAAAATAGTCCCCCATTCGGATCTCCGGGCAGGGACTACTCAAGAGGACGTTGTTATCAGGAGAAAGAAAACTGGCGTGGAATATCAGATCCCTTAATCGAGCAGGTAGGTTAGAAAATTTAAAAAGGGAAATGGATAGGTTAAAGTTAGATATAGTGGGAATTAGTGAAGTTCGATGGCAGGAGGAACAAGACTTTTGGTCAGGTGAATACAGGGTTATAAATACAAAATCAAATAGAGGTAATGCAGGAGTAGGCTTAATAATGAATAAAAAAATAGGCTTACGGGTAAGCTACTACAAACAGCATAGTGCACACATTATTGTGGCCAAGATAGACACGAAGCCCACGCCTGCTACAGTAGTACAAGTTTATATGGCAACTAGCTCTGCAGATGATGAAGAAATTGATGAAATGTATGATAAGATAAAAGAAATTATTCAGATAGTGAAGGGAGACAAAAATTTAATAGTCATGGGTGACTGGAATTCGAGAGTAGGAAAAGGGAGAGAAGGAAACATAGTAGGTGAATATGGATTGGGGCTAGGAAATGAAAGAGGAAGCCGTCTGGTAGAATTTTGCACAGAGCATAACTTAATCATAGCTAACACTTGGTTCAAGAATCATAAAAGAAGGTTGTATACATGGAAGAATCCCGGAGATACTAAAAGGTATCAGATAGATTATATAATGGTAAGACAGAGATTTAGGAACCAGGTTTTAAATTGTAAGACATTTCCAGGGGCAGATGTGGACTCTGAGCACAATCTACTGGTTATGAACTGCAGATTAAAATTGAAGAAACTGCAAAAAGGTGGGAATTTAAGGAGATGGGACCTGGATAAACTGAAAGAACCAGAGGTTGTACAGAGTTTCAGGGAGAGCATAAGGGAACAATTGACAGGAATGGGGGAAAGAAACACAGTAGAAGAAGAATGGGTAGCTTTGAGGGATGAAATAGTGAAGGCAGCAGAGGATCAAATAGGTAAAAAGATGAGGGCTAGTAGAAATCCTTGGGTAACAGAAGAAATATTGAATTTAATTGATGAAAGGAGAAAATATAAAAATTCAGTAATTGAAGCAGGCAAAAAGGAATACAAACCTCTCAAAAATGAGATCGACAGGAAGTGCAAAATGGCTAAGCAGGGATGGCTAGAGGACAAATGTAAGGATGTAGAGGCTTATCTCACTAGGGGTAAGATAGATACTGCCTACAGGAAAATTAAAGAGACCTTTGGAGGAAAGAGAACCACTTGTATGAATATCAAGAGCTCAGATGGAAACCCAGTTCTAACCAAAGAAGGGAAAGCAGAAAGATGGAAGGAGTATATAGAGGGTCTACACAAGGGCGATGTACTTGAGGACAATATTATAGAAATGGAAGAGAATGTAGATGAGGATGAAATGGGAGATACGATACTGCGAGAAGAGTTTGACAGAGCACTGAAAGACCTGAGCCGAAACAAGGCCCCGGGAGTAGACAACATTCCATTAGAACTACTGACGGCCTTGGGAGAGCCAGTCCTGACAAAACTCTACCATCTGGTGAGGAAGATGTATGAGACAGGTGAAGTACCCTCAGACTTCAAGAAGAATATAATAATTTCAATCCCAAAGAAAGCAGGTATTGACAGATGTGAAAATTACCAAACTATCAATTTAATAAGTCACAGCTGCAAAATACTAGCGCTAATTCTTTACAGACGAATGGAAAAACTGGTAGAAGCCGACATTGGGGAAGATCAGTTTGGATTCCGTAGAAATATTGGAGCACGTGAGGCAATACTGACCTTATGATTTATCTTAGAAGAAAGATTAAGGAAAGGCAAACCTACATTTCTAGCATTTGTAGACTTAGAGAAAGCTTTTGACAATGTTGACTGGAATACTCTCTTCCAAATTCTAAAGGTGGCAGGGGTAAAATACAGGGAGCGAAAGGCTATTTACAATTTGTACAGAAACCAGATGGCAGTTATAAGAGTTGAGGGGCATGAAAGGGAAGCAGTGGTTCGGAAGGGAGTGAGACAGGGTTGTAGCCTCTCCCCGATGTTATTCAATCTGTGTATTGAGCAAGCAGTAAAGGAAACAAAAGAAAAATTCGGAGTAGATATTAAAATCCATGGAGAAGAAATAAAAACTTTGAGGTTCTGTCAGAGACAGCAAAGGACTTGGAAGAGCAGTTGAACAGAATGGATAGTGTCTTTAAAGGAGGATATATGATGAACATCAACAAAAGCAAAACGAGGATAATGGAATGTAGTCGCATTAAGTCGGGTGATGCTGAGGGAATTAGGTTAGGAAATGAGACTTAAAGTAGTAAAGGAGTTTTGCTATTTGGGGAGCAAAATAATTGATGATGGTTGAAGTAGAGAGGATATAAAATGTAGACTGGCAATGGCAAGGAAAGCGTTTCTGAAGAAGAGAAATTTGTTAACATCGAGTATAGATTTAAGTGTCAGGAAGTCGTTTCTGAAAGTATTTGTATGGAGTGTAGCCATGTATGGAAGTGAAACATGGACAATAAATAGTTTGGACAAGAAGAGAATAGAAGCTTTCGAAATGTGGTGCTACAGAAGAATGTTGAAGATTAGGTGGGTAGATCACGTAACTAATGAGGAGGTATTGAATAGGATTGGGGAGAAGAGAAGTTTGTGGCACAACTTGACTAGAAGAAGGGATCAGTTGGTAGGACATGTCCTGAGGCATCAAGGGATCACCAATTTAGTATTGGAGGGCAGCGTGGAGGGTAAAAATCGTGGGGGGAGACCAAGAGATGAATACACTAGGCAGATTCAGAAGGATGTAGGTTGCAGTAGGTACTGGGGGATGAAGAAACTTGCACATGATAGGGTAGCATGGAGAGCTGCATCAAACCAGTCTCAGGACTGAAGACCACAAAAACAACAACCCAATGGGTAGCACTCTAAAATTATTTAATAAATTACCACCCTCAGCACAACTCATGTCTTGTAAATTATTTCAAAGAAAACCATATAGCTGGTGGGTTTAAAATCCATTTTCTAATATAAAAGAATTTTTTGATTTATTGATTGTGAACATATGTTAAAATTTAAAATATGTGGCTAAATATCCATAATTGTGTATGTAATTAAATATCTCAGTATTATATATGAGAAATGAAGCCTATTTCATTGTATTAACGTCAATAGTGAATAAAGATGTGTGAGGAAGTTGCAGCAAACCACTTGGATGTGACCATAAACTGTTAGTGATGCATATTTTCCAGTTCTGCGTTTAAATTTTGGAGTCTTTCCGAATTTAGTTAAGATTTCTACAGGCTATTTGTCATTGGCACTGAATTAGTGATTCATGGGTCAAGGTGAAGCTAATGACTGTTATTAAGGTTGTTTTCCTATGTAGCAGTGTCAGTCATTGATTTGTGTCCCCCAACAAACATTTCCTGGCAAATGAGTGCTGCTATACATAGCAAAATGTGTGGCTTCAGGATGTCGGCACAACCGAGACTTACCACCAGTCCATTGTATGTCCAAGGATGAGCTGGAGAACATTTTTATAATAACCCACACTGTTTCTTTTGTCGTACAACAATAAGTATAAAATGACAATATTTTTACCAGGTCACTGTAAAGAAAATGATTACCAACTTACATCACAATCAATTTCAGCATATATTTTCAAGTTGCATTCCAACATTAGGTGTGGAATAAATTGAACATCGTAACCCTTACAGTTGTCTGGAAAAAGTATTATCATGTCATAACTGAAATGTGATTATGGTACTCAAAAGTGTTGACTCATAACAGCCAATGGTGCACAGGTAATGTTGCTGTTGCACTGGAGATTCTTTTTTTGTGTTTTCATGAAAGTAAATTTTGTTCTACCAGTACTTGTGACATAGATCAGAAAGCTGGTTACATAATCACAGCAGTAAAGAAATTAATAATATTGCATAGGGAATTAGGAGGGAACACAGATGCCAACTGTGACAAATTATTTTTAGTAAATTACATTTATTTTTTTCATCAGAGCAAATTCTTTCTACAAATATTTGGCAAGAAAAATGTAGCTTATCTAGTAGCCATTTAAAAGGCTCAGAAAAAGTCATGACTATATTTATATATAAACAGTAAACTAGTTAAAAATTCTTAACTTTTGCACTTGTACTGATTTATTCCTTTAAATCGTGTAAAATGCTGACAGCTATATTTCTAAGACAAATTAATTGTAGAAGTAACACAGATAAATGGAAGAAATAATAACTAGCATGCTACTGACATAACCAAAATAAGTGGCAGTGTATCACTGTATTAGGAACATTATGAAAGTTATTAAAACATGTTGGGTGTATATGTGATTTGTATCATCTATCACTCATTTCATGAGCCTAATGACTGGATATGGGGCAGTGTTTATCAAAAACAATCTGAAAACCACTTATCACCCAGTCAAACTAACTTTGTTTTACACTAATGTACAAAATAGTTAAACATAAATCAATTGCCTTATTTTAGCTTGAAATAATCTTCTGAAAAAATTATAATTGAATTTGGAAATCAGCAGAAGCTCAATTATATTTTACACTACAAACATTATTGTTGACTGAAAGAGTATTTTACAACAATATATTTAAAGGCAAAATGGTATTATAGAACATATCACTGAAGTACACAATTAATTGAGTACATCTATAAACACAGTCACATTATTGATACAAAATACTTCATCAAAATTAATTCCTATATTTTCAGCTAGTTTTTAATTGCTTTCAACATCCTAGTTAAGGATTAGGCATCTTGGCAGTGGGAGCATCTTCTAAATAGAATAATGCTGATTGCAATTTCTTAGGCCACTAGTAGGGAATGTATAATATTATGAAAAGGCAATGGCTGTAGCCTACATACTGTGGAGTAATACAGCTGTTATAATGACTACTTCTTATGATTGTTCAATTCTCTTATTAAAAGTAGTACCCTGGTAAACTTAGAATACAAATATACTATTAATTTCTGAGTATTTAGGTATATTTGTTGTTTGGAGAAATGAGACATCTGTAAACTACAAGTGGAAATTTACACTAAAACTTTGTCTCATTACAGTATTCTGGCAGGTCAAACTTTTTATTTGTTTGCTCTTTTTGTAGTGCTAATACATCTTTTTTCAAAACATAGAAAACAGTATAACAAGCAACTATATGTATTGTTGTCTAAAGAAATAATGCAGATAAGTGAAGTTCATGAACACATTTTAATTTTAAAATTGACTTCACAGCCTTTGCATCTGGAGCTTACAGAATATACTCCTACAACAAACACTGACTATTAATACAAATATCTGAACACCACAAACTCAGAAAATGCAGCTTCAGAAAGAGACATGAGTGAAGCAACACTAATTAGGATTACACAACTGTCTTATTTCAGCCTTTCTTTTAAGGTCAGAATTTTGATTAATAATTTTCTACTTCCTACCAGTTGCATATTCTATTAGGAAAACATGCAATAACCTCACCTGGAAGCTCTGTATATTATTCATCTATGACAAGAAAATAATCATAAGAAGTGACTTCTTTTCTATAAAACCACGTGTAAAATTTTGGTCTGTATTTAGGTAATGTGGCTGTCACTTTTTATCTATATATTCAGAATATGTATTCAGACCAGTTGACTGTGCTGCCACATGTAACTCAGTGACCAAATAAGTAGGTAGTTATTTTAAATAATGTGCCAGTGTCATATAATGGTGCTGCACTTAAACTGAAAAGTAATAACTGTGCCAAAATGATGAATAACACAATACTTATTTTCATCTGAGTTCATTATTCAGCTAGTATAAAATTTACAAATAAGACAAATTGAAATATTTAAAGGCAAATGTGCTGTCCTGTTTTGCATCATATGCATCAAACAGGAATCCAGTTTTACTTCTCAGCTAATATTTTAATACACCATACATGTCAAATGTTGTGGTGTATTAAACAATGAGGAACACTTATTGTTCGCAGTTATAAGATCTGTACATGCGGTATTCTACAATCTATGTATTAAAGCAGAAAATTCAACACTTCCCAATTGTTCACACACCTGTGGTGACATCTTCAGGAAGCTGGCAGTGTAACATAGCCAGGTAGAAACAAAGCAATATCCCTGAAATCTTGTCAGGAAAAATATATAAGACATTTCTCTGTAAAACTAATACTGTGGCAGTGAGTACTGATAAAATATGTTTCATACACTTAAGCAAAACAAGAAAATAGTTTTAGTGTAAATACAGTATTACATCACTAATCCAAAATTTGAGATGTCTTGTCCGAATGAAAGAAAATATCTAAATCCATGGAAAAATGTAATTACTAATTTTAAGTGAATGATGAACACAAAGTAAGAAATAACATATTATTAATGATAAATATTGGTACTTTCTTGACAGATATGGTACTGAAAGATACACTAATACTTCCAACTCAAAACGTTAATGAGATGGAAACTGTGCCATCTGGTGAGGCTTTGGTCCCAGTTATTTTGGATTATTGTAGTTTTACTGTACTGAAAAATCAGCTGTGTATGGTATTCCTTATCTCAGTGTAACCATATCTACTTCAAGAGTAAAACCATTTATGAGTCATTCATGTGCCCATGACTCTACATACTCACTTGCAAGAGCTAGTACACTTGACGTGTAATTTGCTCTTGGGCTCATTCAAATACCCTTCACACACACACACACACACACACACACACACACACACACACACACACACTGTGCATAGATGCAAACTAACACTTATGAAAGCCTCTTCACATGTGATCAGACTCTAATATTTACAATTGTCACTACTTTTACTCATATATCTTGGGGTTATGGTACAAAACGACTGTTCTTCTACATCACATAAGCTGTGATTAATGTCCTAGTTGTAAAATTGTTCAGAGTCAGTTCACACTTTATCAAACACTGTTCTAGCTTATATTACAAACTATACAACTAGAATAACGTACTAAACACATAAACATCACAGTTTATCAAGACATCTCTAGTTTACACTTTTGTTTCACAGTTCTGTATGAAGGCATTGTTTCTACATGGATAAAAAATTATCCTCGTAGCTCTCCACAGCTCAGGCTACAGATCACAGAATTTTGGTATATTTTATTACCAATTTTCATGCTGAAAAACGTGTTTAACTGTAGTGCAGTTACACAAATGAATAGTGTCTGTCCAATAATTTACTGGTTCAAATGCATTGTTGCAGACATCATTAATTGATATGTGTGACAGTGCTGGAGAAAAGTGCACACAAATACTGCACATACATTCAGCTGTAAAGTAATAGGTCCTAGGCTATGCTATATGGACAATGGCTTTTATGTGTATTAAGGAAATATCTCAGTAGATGTGAATGGGGCTCATTATAATAAAAATAAATTTTAAATGAAAAGTTTATGGATGACAAGAAGAATCCAGCATCCTTTTCTTTAATATATATAATCTCTAAGGAAAATGGTTACCACTGTATTTTTCAACAAACCCATTTGTTGCAAAATACTGCATGATATAATGCGAGGTATCTGTGTAGCAGAATAATGAACTAAACTGATACCAGTAAAAGAAAGTGATGCTTAATGGTCCTGTTTAAGATTTACCATTAGAGTGATTTTTCTGTTTAAAATATGTATATGGAAAAATTCTTCTATAATGAATGGAGTAAACAGAGGCATCATATAACATCCAGGTGAGAGTATTTTTGTTCAATTGTCACTAGTTATTATCACTATATGTCCTGAGATATAAATGTAACAAAGTGATTAGAGGAATAAGAATGGCACTTAAATCTTGAAGGACTGTATTCTTGTAACAGTAAACTGACTGCATAAAGATATTAAGGCTTGTCATTGTTAAATTATCCATGACATTTGTTAGAACAGCTGTGCATATAAAAATCCACTGAAAATGATATGAGCAGTATTTGCCACACTGATTATAATTTATATGGAGAGCAATTTTAAAATTGATGTTAATGTATATGTGTGTTATCATGTGGAAGTAGGAGTACAATGCACTACTGCAATTCAAAATATATTAGCAGATCCAGTTTTCTTTGCTTTTTATTAATGAAAGACAACAAGAGGTTTGAAATGCAAACTTCCTGTAGCTCTGTAAGAACAAGTGTAGTTAAAAATGTGAGAAGTTAGTGTATTAAAGTAATGTTTTTTGGTGGTCTCTGAATATTGAAGGGCACTTGTGTCATCTAAAGGCAATACCTACAAAAATTTTTACAAATGCATTTACAAGTGAAAATGCTGTAATAACTGATGCACTCACATTAAAAAAGTTATTGCTTTCACACATTGGTGTTCAGATATTCTTAATGGTGTTTAACTTACAAGGCACAGGCAGCAGTGCATTACCTGATCAAAGGAAGTTAAAATCATGTCATAGCAATATGTGATGAATGAGTTGATAGATATGAAAATATATACATTTACTACTACAGTGAATAACGAAGCAGAAGGAAATTTTTTTTTTCAAAGAGTAATGTAGCAGTCTCTGGATATTAAATGTATTAGAATAATAACTTCTGAAGGCTGCTGGATAGTTACTTTTCAGCAGCATCTGATGTATATACAATGGGGACATTGTTAAATCCTTTGTTGTACTAGAACACTGTATTTGTGGGAGCAAAGACAACTGACTGTAAAATTGTGTTTTGCAGTGAAGCTTAAATAATTAATTTGGTTAAACAGGAAATGAATTGTTACCTTCACTTAATATGGTTACTGTGTTGGTAAAGGTTTTATCTACCAAGAATGATATAAAATTATATCAATTTTGTAACTGATATAAATGAAACAACATCTTTAAAGGAAGGTCATCTTTACAAACATTTAGCAAATTGTAATGTTAATAAAACAGGCATCAAAGCATTCTTACAAACCAATATATGTGCTGATTGTTGTACTGACATTAACTACTGATTCAAATAACAGTGGAGTTAGGTGATCATACCACCTTTTAATTATGAAAAAAAGAAACCTGTGTAAGTTTAGAAAGTTCCTGAGCAATTTGTTTAAACATTGTGACCAGTTACAGGTAACATGGACATAAATATTCTTCTTTTCCACAATTTAGTTTTCACTACATGAAAAGAGTGCAATGCTAAGAATAAGACACCTGTTACAAACTCACTTGCTAACTTGTTTGTTATACATTTATGCTCAGTCAATACATTAATAATACTGACACTTAACATTCATCAGCATTTGTAGCCTTTGGCACATTTCCATCTACGATCAAGAGAAGGGTGTTACAATAGTCACACGGATAACTGAATGCATGGTCGCAAATGTGCCATTCAACTATGAAATTCAAATTCATGAGTTCTGCTTCGGAGTATTTGTGTGCACTTTTCTAGAATGATCAGTGCTGGAAGCACAAGATGAATAAGTGCACATCAAAATAATAAACACAAGCTGTTGGAGTTTCAAAGAGTTGTACCAAGAATTATTTCCTGCTCCACTGATCACGTGGTCTATTGCAACTCAAAACAAACATATTTCTGAAGGGGTGGTGGTAGCCCCAGCTGGGCTGCACCACCTTGTGCTAGACGCTGAGGTCCGACTGCACCTCTGATGGCTTTGCGGCAAAGGAAACGCAATTCCAGGGGCTGTGTCCAGTAACGCTTCATTTGCGACTTCAGCTGTAGGAAGACTGGGCCTAGCACCTGTTATAGAGTACAGAGAACACATTCATTATTTCATCAAAAGGGAGAATTTCCTGGGATGTGGAATGAGTCAAGGTATATGTTAACAAAAGACAAGCAAGTCACGGAAACTGAATTTATATACTGCATTAACAGTAAAATTAACACTATACTGCTTAAAGCTATTAACACTTATGACAGCTAAATTTTTTGAATTTTTTGACTAGAAGAAGGGTTCAGTTGGTAGGACATGTTCTGAGGCATCAAGCGATCACCAATTTAGTATTGGAAGGCAGCGTGGAGGGCATAAATCGTAGAGGGAGACCAAGAGATGAATACACTAAGCAGATTCAGAAAGATGTAGGTACTGGGAGATGAAGAAGCTTTCACAGGATAGAGTAGCATGGAGAGCTGCAGTCTCTGGACTGAAGACCACAACAACAACAACAAAGCTAAATTTAATCAAGTAAGTCAGAAAGAATGCTGGTACACTTAGAAAGCTGCTGCTTCTTCAGTTATGCTAAATAACTACTATGTATAATATTGATAGCATAATATTTACTTAATTATGTTAGTATTTTACATCTGTAAATACAGAGCACTGTTTACAATACATTACTACTTGTCCTGATGGTTTGCAACAAATACCACTGCTTTCCATGTAGCTAACACAACTTTTCAATCCTTGAATCTAGAAATTTATTTAATTTGTAGGAATAGTACCTAATGAAATATGTTATTAATTTTCTTTTGAAATGATTGGGGTTCCCAATTTCTTGGTTTGTTTGATGTGAGCTTAATCAATACTTTTGCACCACAATGAGTCCTAGACAAAGTCTGTATGGAATGTAATGGATTCTAAAGACAGAAAATTGTTTTATTTGGCACAAACTTATCAGAACTTATTAAAATAGATAGTTAGAAGAGAAAAGAACACCAATCCATTAGAGGTGAAGAAATGAAAGCTATTTTGCTTGCTGATGATGCTTGTCTGTGGGGGACTCTAAACAAGACCTTCGACACCAAATAAACTCATGGGCAGAAGCTGCTGAAGTAAATGGTCTCATCTTCAGACAGAAGAAAAGTAAAATGATTGTTATGAAAAGATATAGGCAACTAATGGGACATGTTGAAATGGGGGGAAACAACTAGTAATTACCATAATTTTGAATATCTTGGCAGTATTGTCTGTGATAGTTCGATAGATAAAGAAAGCACTTAAGAATTTAATCAGGTAATAACTTCGGTCAAACAGTTATAGACCTAATGTGGAACAAGAAAATACCACTAAAATATAAATGAGTCATCTGTGAAACCTATTACATGCCCATACTGACGTATAGTTATGAAACATGGGCTATCATAAGTAGAGATCAGCAGAATTCAGCAAGCTGAGATGAGGTTTCTAGAATAAATTTCCACTCTGCAGAGTACTGTGCACTGATTTGAAACTTTATGGGTGATTAAAACTGTGTGCCAGAGAGGGACTCAAACCTGGGACCTCTGCCTGTCACAAGCAAGTGCTGAACTGTCTGAGCTATCCATGACCTATCATGACTGAGCTTTCATGACCCACTCTCACAGTTTTACTTCTGCCAGTACCTCATCCCCTACTTTCCACACTTTTAATCGACCAGGAAGTTTCAAATTGGTGCACACTCTACTGCAAAGTGAAAATTCATTCTGGAAACAATCGCCCAGATTGTGGCTAAGCAGTGTCTCCACATGAGATTTGGAAGGTAGAAGATGTAGGAGATGAGGTACTAATGGAAGTAAAGTTGAGAGGGTGGCTCATGAGTTGAGCTTGGATAGCTCAGTGCATCTGGCAGAGCATCTGCTTGCTAAAGGCAGAGGGGCCAGGTTTGAGTCCCAGTCCAGCACAGAGTTTTAATCTGCCGGAGATGAGGTTTGTTTGTAATGTGGTCAGAAAGACATGGAGGGGTGGAATTCAGAACGAAGAAATGCAGAAACAGGCTCAGTTTGTAAGATTCCAACACAAATAAACCGACAGTATCTGAGTGCTGTGGGCACATACAACACATGGACGCAAACAGGCTACTAAGACTAATGTATGATTTGATATTCAGAAACATAAGATCAAGAGAAAGACAATTGTCAGGTACAAGGACACAGTAAAATCTGACTTCAAGCAGAGAGGACATACCTGGGATGGCATCGAAGAGGGAGAGAAGTTTAAGGACCATAATTGGTGGAGAAGCCTTGTTCGCTGACCCATCAGATAAGATGGAATGATGGAGAGTTTGATGATGCATTTAGAAGCCCACTCATAATAGAAATGTGTTAGATTTAAATGTTAAAAATGTAAGATAGATTACCACTTACCATAAAGATGACACACGAAGTTCCAGACAGGCAGAACAAAAAGACGATAATACATTTAGCTTTTGGCCAAAGCCATTTTCAGAAAAGGAAATACACACACATTCATTCACACAAGCAAGCACACCTCATGCATGCATGGCCTCCATCTCTGGCAGCTTGGACTTGTCCGAACTGCCGGAGACAGGGCCCTTTGTGCATGAGGTGTTCTTGCTTGTGTGAATGGATGTATGTGTGTTCCCTCTTCTGAAGAAGGCTTTGGCCAAGAGCTAAATGTGTAATAGTCTTTTCCTTATTCCTGTTTGTGACTCAACATTTCATATTTATGGTGAGTAGCAATCTCTCCCTCTCTTTATATTGTTGATATTCCAACCTGGAGTTTCCTTTGTTAGATGTAAATACAACACATACAGGACAATAAAATTTACATTCTGGCCATAGATGGGCCAATCAGGTCAAACTGACTGCCATGTCATCCTCTGTCAAAGGCATCACTGGAAGTAACATGGAGGGGCATGTTGTAAGCACACCACTCTGCTGGTTGTTCTCAGGTTTCTTGACCTTGGAACCACTACTAATTGGTCAAGTACCTACTCACTTGGCCTCATAGCCTTACAAAGCTCAGTGCACCTTGTACCAATGCTCCCATCAGTCCTCCCAGTACTGGGAATCAAACACAGGTCCTTTGTGCTGATCGCACAGCTATGGAGGTGAACAATGATAACACATATATCTGACCTTCTTATGAACAAGTTCATAGGAACAGCATCAGTGATCATAAGTCAGCAATAATGGTTACCAAAATGTAAAGCCCAAACAAAACAACCAGACAAAATATAAGATCAGTAAAGGATATAAGGACGTACTACTGCCATTTCTCAAGGAAGAGCTCGAAACCTTTAGCTCTGGGCCTGAGTATGTAGAGGTACTGTAGCTCAATTTACAAAAGTGATTGATCAAGTGCTGGCTAGATATTTACCTTGTAAAATAGGTCAAGATGGCAGGAATTCTTCCTGGTTTCCATTCTTTGTAGAGAAACTTAAAGGAAGCAATGACTCCTGCACAATAGATGTAAAACAAAGTGCAAGGCTGTACATAGAGAGATGTCTCTGGCTGTCAGAAGGGCAATGACTACCATATCATTATCTCACAGAAAGACTTCTTATAAAACCTAAAGAAATTCTGGTTGTATGTAAAAGTTTTCAGAAGTTAATGTCCAGGCACTTGTGAATGACACAAGAAATGAAACTGAAGAAAGGAAAGCAAAAGCAGAAGTGCTGAACTGTCTTCAAAACTTTCCTTATGAAGGAGTGCTGCCCCAGTTTAATTCTCATACCACACCAAATTTTAGTGATATAGATACTAGTGTCAGCAGTGCAGAGAAAAAGCCGAAATCATGCACAAGGCTCCAAGGTCTGGTGGAATCCGTGTCAGATTCTATACAGAAATTGTGACTAAGTTAGCCCCTTTTTTATTCATAATGTACCAGAGATGTTTCTGACAAAAGACTCTGCCCTATAGTTGGAATAAAGCACAGGTCATACACATCTATAAGAATGGTGGCAGAAGTAACCCACAAAATCCAATATCACTGACATCCACCTATCATATTACAGTGGAGTGTATTCTGAGCTGAAACATAATGAAGTATCTCCAATAAAATGACCATCTTCATGGCAACCAGCATGGATTCTGAAAACTATGGTCACATGAAACCCATGTTGCATTTTTTTACATGACATCCTGAAAGCTCTGAATCAAGACAATGAGGTACATGCATTATCTCCTGATTTTCCAAAAGCACCCCACAAACATGTATTAATGAATGTACTGTTACATGGGGTATCAAGTGAAATTGGTGACTGGACTGAGGAATTCTTGTTAAGAATGATGCAGTATGTTATTTTGGATGGATGGTCTGACAGATGTGGAAGTATCAGGCATTTCCTATGGAAGTGCATTGGGACTCATGCTCAGAAATCTACAATTTTCCTCTTCAAGAAACATAGAAATATAGTATCCTATAACTACAATATCAGTTAATCACAAACAGAATCAATGAACTCATATAAACAAGAACACCAGCCAAAAAAGTAGTCAAGCCTAGAGAAACTGTGACAAGCATCATTTAATACTGTGTAATTCCACCTCTGGACTTGATAACCAGTGGATTCAGTTAGGAAGTGAGACCACAAGGGTGGCTAGCCACTGTGGCTGAGCAGTTCTAGGTGCTTCAGTCCGGAACCGCGCTGCTGCTACATTCGCAGGTTCGAATCCTGCCTCGGGCATGGATATGTGTGATGTCCTTAGGTTAGTTAGGTTTAAGTAGTTCTAAGTCTAGGGGACTAATGATCTCAGATGTTAAGTCTCATAGTGCTTGGAGCCATTTTGAACCACAAGGTTGTGCAGGTATGTTGCATCCAGGTTAAGCCACTTGCTGCGGAATAGAACGTGCAGTTCCACCAAACTGGGAGGACGCTGATATCAGCATTTTACCACTGTTCTGACATGACCCACAGATTTTCTATGGGATCCAAATCGGGTGATTTTGCAGGCCAGTTGAGATGTAATTGGGAGGGGAAGTGTTCATAAAACCAGTCAGATATCCTTCCAGCCTGATGAACTTTGCTGTCATTATCCATATGTGCCCGTGTGAGCAATGGCCTCTTGTGAGCGTGACCATCTCCAAATGTTAATTGTATGCAGTTCCCATAGCAGTTGTCTCTCACTAACAGGTGGGGACAGATCTTCATTCACTGCCTGCAGCAATTCTTGTTGGGTTGGGAAACAATGTTAATCCTCAAGCCAAGAAATGCATCTCATGCCCCTCTCACACAGGATCTTTTTCCAGCCACATTTCTGACATCACATTTTGTGGCCATCTGTGTTACATTATTCCTTGTAGATAAACTAAACAGTCGGTGGCCAAATCACATTCTTACATTTATCCATGTTTACGTCAATGTCCGCTCGAAACATAAATGTCTCACTGATCCTTCATGCCTTACACTCATGTAAAGGCAGAATGTGCATTGATGAGCACATGGTTTGATTGCTATGCCATCTGTAGAATTTTTATGATTCTTCTGTGTGTGTGCACTGGAGTGACTGGTGTAAGAAGAATATATGAAAAGGCATACTGTGTAAGATTTAATGACCAGAATCACTAAATACTAGTTGAATAATGTACTGAAATGCACCTTTTTCCTGCCCAAAAGGCAAATGTCATTCCAAAAGACACATCCATAGATGATGAGACAGATGACAGCTAGTGTGGGAGCATTACTAGTGTTGTTATTGGTAACTTGGTAACCTGGTGAATGATTTCATATTGCCAAACTGGGTTATGTGATGTAGGGTACTCAACAACATATTATCTTTGCAAACACCAGGTTAACAAATGATGACACTACAGTACATCACCAAAATATTGTATAAATACTATGATTTCATTTGTCTGGATGCATGGGAATCTCTCATGTATGGTGTGCAATTTGCACTTGAGTCTTGGTAGATGATGTGTTCAGCTGTGAACCTGGCAGATACACCTCCTTTCCATGATAACTTCCAGCACCCCTGGCATTCCACCTGATACCATTATCATAAGTTTAATGCAGTAACTCAGACAATGACTTAGCTACAGACATCCTATACACCATAAGACAATGGTCATCAGACTGTCATTTACAGATGCTGCTAACTGATTGTGTGCGTTCTTGCTAAGTGTCAGTACATGTACTGTGCCTCACTCCATTCCCTCATCTCACTTCATTTCCATTACTGCAGTCATGCTATAACTAATAATCTAGGGTGTTGGAGTGTGTTACGTACAATATATAGTAAACACACTCTTTTTACTAGACTGTGGCCTTGATGCATGATCAGCTATCTACAATTACTCTATACTTCACAAGCCATCTTTTAGTTTGAGCTTGAGGGTACTGCTGGAAGTACTGTGATTAACACCCTCTGCTGCCCTAATCACAAAAGGTCTGTGGGCAGAATGAGTGTAAATAAGCCTCTGATTTCTCTGTTTTTCCTATCATGGTCATTTTATGAGATTGATTATTCTTGGAATGCACACTGCCAGAATCTTAATAGTAAACTTCTCTCTGATGCACAAGATATTTCTTGTAGCATCTCCTACTGGAATTTGATAACTATCTCTTTGATATATGTGCACTTACTAAATGGACCTGCGATTAAACAAGAATCTCATCCCTGTTGTTGTTGTGGTCTTCAGTCCTGAGACTGGTTTGATGCAGCTCTCCATGCTACTCTATCCTGTGCAAGCTTCTTCATCTCCCAGTACTTACTGCAACCTACATCCTTCTGAATCTGCTTGGTGTATTCATCTCTTGGTCTCCCACTATGATTTTTACCCTCTACGCTGCCCTCCAATACTGAATTGGTGATCCCTTGATGCCTCAGAACATGTCCTACCAACCGATCCCTTCTTCTAGTCAAGTTGTGCCACAAACTTCTCTTCTCCCCAATCCTATTCAATACCTCCTCATTAGTTATGTGATCTACCCATCTAATCTTCAGCATTCTTCTGTAGCACCACATTTCGAAAGCTTCTATTCTCTTCTTGTCTAAACTATTTATCGTCCATGTTTCACTTCCATACATGGCTACACTCCATACAAATACTTTCAGAAACGACTTCCTGACACTTAAATCTATATTCGATGTTAACAAATTTCTCTTCTTCAGAAACGCTTTCCTTGCCATTGCCAGTCTACATTTTATATCCTCCCTACTTCGACCATCATCAGTTATTTTGCTCCCTAAATAGCAAAACTCCTTTACTACTTTAAGTCTCATTTCCTAATCTAATACCCTCAGCATCACCCGACTTAATTCGACTACATTCCATTATCCTCGTTTTGCTTTTGTTGATGTCCATCTTATATCCTCCTTTCAAGACACTATCCATTCCGTTCAACTGCTCTTCCAAGTCCTTTGCTGTCTCTGACAGAATTACAATGTCATCAGTGAATCTTAAAGTTTTTATTTCTTCTCCATGGATTTTAATACCTACTCCGAATTTTTCTTTTGTTTCCTTCACTGCTTGCTCAATATACAGATTGAATAACATTGGGGAGAGGCTACAACCCTGTCTCACTCCCTTCCCAACCACTGCTTCCCTTTCATGCCCCTCAACTCTTATAACTGCCATTTGGTTTCTATACAAATTGTAAATAGACTTCCGCTCCCTGAATTTTACCCCTGCCACCTTCAGAATTTGAAAGAGAGTATTCCAGTCAACATTGTCAAAAGCTTTCTCTAAGTCTACAAATGCTAGAAACGTAGGTTTGCCTTTCCTTAATCTTTCTTCTAAGATAAGTCGTAAGGTCAGTATTGCCTCACATGTTCCAACATTTCTACGGAATCCAAACTGATCTTCCCCTAGGTCAGCTTCTACTAGTTTTTCCATTCGTCTGTAAAGAATTTGCTTTAGTATTTTGCAGCCGTGACTTATTAAACTGATAGTTTGGTAATTTTCACATCTGTCAACACCTGCTTTCTTTGGGATTGAAATTATTATATTCTTCTTGAAGTCTGAGGGTATTTCGCCTGCCTCATACATCATCCCTATCCCCTTATTAATCCTACGTCTCATTCAGTTTCACATAGCTTGGTGTGTTGCGATGCAACCTCAGTATAAACTGATTGCTGAGGACAGGTAGTAAGGTTACCTTGACACATCTGGCATGCCGAAACATCGTACGCATGACAGTGCGGTGCATGCGCGCTGGCTGCTCCCCCATGGCCTCACTGAGCAAGTGCAGTGTATTCTGTGCTCGACTGTCAAGACGGCGGCGGCGCATCACAGCACGCAGAAAGGCTGCAAATGTCGAATCCTCTGAATCCTCTTCTGTTGGACCACCTCCACCTGTTGGCAAGAAAATATGACTTAAAAATATATAGCTATATTCTTAGGCAATGGTTAGTCAGTGAGGTTATTCATGCATATGAGATATTTATAACAATAGATTCACAAGATTATGTAACAATATCTTTAACATCTACTCAAGAATTTAAAATGAAGTTTGAGATTGAATACAATGATATATCCTGCCGAGTGAAAAAATTTTTATGTAAGATCAACAAGGAATTAAGAATCTCAATCATACACTGAAACGCCAAAGAAACTGGTATAGGGATACCTATTCAAATACAGAGATTTGTAAACAGGCAGAAAATGGCGCTGCGGTCGGCAACACCTATATAAGACAACAAGCGCCTGCAACAGTTGTTAGATCAGTTGCTGCTGCTACAATGGCAGGTTATCAAGATTTAAGTGAGTTTGGACATGGTGTAACAGTTAGCGCAGGAGCGATGGGACACAGCATCCTTGAGGTAGCGATGAAGGGGGGATTTTCACGTACAACCATTTCACGAGTGTACTGTGAATATCAGGAATCTGGTAACACATTAAATCTCTGACATTGCTGTGGTCGGCAAAAGAACCCACAAGAACAGACCAATGAGAACTGAAGAGAATCGTTCAATGTGACAGTCAACAAGTATTGGTACGCAAACCATTCAATGAAACATCATCGATATGGGCTTTTGGAGCCAAAGACCACTCGTGTACTCTTGATGACTGAACGACACAATGCTTTACACCTCACCTGCACCTGTCAACACTGACATTGGACTGTTCACGACTGGAAATATGTTGCCTGATTGGACGAGTCTTGTTTCAAATTGCATCGAGCAGACGGATGTTTACGGGTATGGAGACAACCTCTTATATCTGTGGATCCTGCATGTCAGGAGCGGACTGTTCAAGCTGGTGGAGGCTCTGTAATGGTGTGGGGCATGTGCTGTTGGAGTGATATGGGACCCCTGATATGTCTAGATACAACTCTGACAGGTGACACATGTGTAAGCATCCCATGTGATTATCTGCATCCACTCATGTCCTTTGTGCATTCCGACAGACCTGGGCAATTCAATGTGACACCCCATATGTCCAGAATTGCTACAGTGTAGCTCCAGGAACACTCGTCTCAGTTTACACACTTCTGCTGACCACCAAACTCCCCTGAAATGAACATTATTGAGCACAGCTGGAAAGCCTTGCAACTTGCTGTTCAGGCGAGATCTCCAGCTCCTCGAACTCATGAATTTAAGGACAGCCCTGCAGGATTCATGGTGTCAATTTCCTCCAGCATTACTTCAGACATCATTCGAGTCCATGCCACATTGTGATGCAACACTTCTGCTTGCGTGCAGTGACCCTACATGATATTAGGCAGGTGTACCAGTTTCTTTGCTCTTCAGTGAATAAATTACGAACACAAGTTAACAGGTGGATTTCATACTATACATTTTCAAAAAGCATTCAAAAGGTGGAAGTGTAATGTAAGTCTGTCCTATTCTCCAGCCCGAGTTGCTGGACTTGGACGTTGTGTGTGTGTGAGGCGTACTTGGTTGTGTGTGTGTGTGTGTGTGTGTGTGTGTGTGTGTGTCTTTTTTACTGATGGAGGCTGTGGCTGAAAACTTTATGTGAGTGTCTTTAAATTATGTCTGTCTGCAACTTGATGTGTCTTCTTTACGGTAAGAAGCAATCTGCCTTTTCCTACACTGTTGATGTTCCTGTCTGGAGTTTCCACTGTTTGATATTCTCTACTCTTTTTGTCAAGTATTTTTGGTAATCTGTTACATTCTACACTACTCTTTCCATTTCTTCTGTAATCTTCTAGTTTTTTGTTTAGAGACATTGATCCAGTAGTCTTCTAGTTTTTGTATTTTGATTTTGTTTCTAATCTTATTTTGTGCATCCTATTACATGTATGAAAAATCTCACTTACGCACTCTGGGTTTTTAGTGTATCCATTCTTGTTGTTATTCAGGTTTGATTTCAGTACATTATGATGGGGATCAACAGAAGTGTGCAAAGAAGTGTGCAAAGAACCAAATACTAAAACAGTGCCTGATACCTGTTCAGTACAATGAACACAAACAAAAATTACAACTACATACTGCCATGTATATGAACTTTCTGCCATGCTTTGAGGCAATGTTAAGCCAGATTTGAAATGGTGAAATCAGGTGTATTCATCTACATCACAACTGCATTCAGGAGCAATGAAGCGCCTGTCAGCTGGTTCAAACTGTTTTATCACACCCTGTTAGCTGTGTATGCCCAACCAACCACAAAGTTGGTTCACAGTTAGGGAAAATATTTTCATGCACCAACAAATTACTGATGATCATGAACAATTTACATTAGCAATCAGCAATTTAGACCAGCTGGCAACACCATTTGTGTTGGATATTACTGAGCACCTGCCACATCATCAAGGTCATCTTATTATAAAAGCTGAATTAATTACTTGCTACACCAAATTGCCAGACTAAGCAAAAATGCTGTAATGACAAAAAAAGGGGTGAGAAAACCCTTCAGAATTTTGGTGGACTATACACAGTGTAGTAGACACAATTGTGGTTTTGAACAATTTATTGTTGCTTATTTGGAAACAGCGTTTACTGTTGCAAGTGCAAGTAACATTGGCACTGCATGAAGATCAAACAACAAACAAGTTTCAAAAGTGTCCAATAAAATATAGGCTACATTGGAGGCACCATCAATAGTTGCCATGACATCATCGGCAGACAACGTTCCAGTTGTCTCGATACAGCAGACGCTCAACTTGCCTGACAAAATGATGACACTATACTGTGCCACCACCACCACCACACAATGAGCATTTCTGTAGTGCTCCACAGTTTATGCACCACAGCTGAAACGCTGACTGGACAGGTTAGAGGGCAGTAGCAACAGGGAGGAACTATGCTCTATACACGTTACAGTACTGCTGTGCCAAGATTACCAGTACCTGTGGCCAACTTTATTGATTTGTATAGTCTGCAATTTGCTGAACTGGTCACGCATCAATGAATTGTAATGCAGAGGAAACTAGAAACCAGTATTCCTTCATTTGTTGGATTTTCTCTGCATTGCAATTCCTTCATGTGTGACCAGTTCACCAAATTGCAGACTATGAAAATTATTCACCATGTTTGCCACATCCTGGGTATCTTTGTGTTTACTAATGTTTTCTGGTACCATAGGCATTTCAGTTGACAGGCATAAAAAAGTATAAAACCATAAATTTACCTAAATGACTGTCACAGTCTGGATTAGGGACAACAGATCACAAATTGAACAAAATAGACAACGGGCAGAACATCATCATCTTGGAGTAAACAAACTGTACAATAACAGTTGGTTTGTCACAGCAGCAGTATGACATCTTCACATTAAATGAAATGTAAATGTAAAAAGTACATCCACACAGGCTCCAAAAACACATGCATGCATGTCTGGAGAAATGGATGCTGTTCTTTTGATTACAGCTGTGGTAATTACAATGGGCATTCAATAAGTAATGCAACATTTTTTTCTGAAACCTGGTTGGTTTTACTTGGTGTTCCAATACATCATATTACTCCAGTCTCTTTTGGCTACAAAACCATATTTTTCAATGTAATCTCCATTCAATGTGATGGCCTTAAGGCACCTTACTGGGGAGGGGGGGGGGGGGGGCTGTGTGCCCACATAGTACCACTCCAATGGTCAACTCAGAACCAATATCTTGCTGCATCAATAACCTCCCTGTCATCCAGGTACTCCTTCACACAGAGTGTGCCCTTCATTGGGCCAAACAGATGGGGCTGTAGCACAGATGAAGAAGAACAGTCGAATGAAGTTTTGTGAGCTCCTCTGAGTTGCACAGACTTGTGTGAGGCCTTGTGTTGTCACAGAGAATGAGAAGTTGGTTTGCATTTTTATGACAACAGAACTCACTTCTAATGAGACTGTCCACATGTTCCAACATTGTAGGAACCACAGCTGTGCGTGTGTGTGGCTGGCTGACACATGGGAGATCGGATACATTTGTGCAACCTTGTCGGGTAGGTGACGGATACCTCGCCCGATGACTCACCGTGCTTTTATTCACTGCAGGCCCCCGAAGACATTCTGCAAGTGCCTATCTGTGGTGCTCTGGTTTTCTGCCAAAAGAAACTCAATGAAAGCTCTCAGTTTAGAATGTACCCCCATTAGAGATGCCATTTTGAAGGCTACGTATAATTGCTGCTACTTATTGGAACTTTGTTAAACTATAGGGGCAGAAATGGGAATACTCCACAATGTCCCACAACAAATTTTTTCAACAGATATTGGCAGAGACAAAAAATGTGTTGGATTGCTTACTGAATGCTCTTCATATTACGAAATGGATTTGCATTTTGCAAATCTGTATTGACATCTGCTGTTTGCAACAAATGAAAATCCGTGCCGTACCTGGACTCGAACCCGAATTTCCACTTACTGTTTGTGGTCACTTTAACCACTTCAGTTATCTGACAAGGGAACCTCCCCATTGCACCCCCCTCAGATTTAGTTATAAATTGGCACCGTGGATAGGCCTTGAAAAACTGAACACAGATCAATCGAGAAAACAGAAAGACGTTGTGTGGAACTATGAAAAAATAAGCAAAATATACAAACTGAGTAGTCCATGCGCAAGATAGGTAACATCAAGGATAATGCCAGATCAGGAGCGCCGTGGTCCTGTGGTTAGCGTGAGTAGCTGCGGAATGAGAGGTCCTTGGGTTAATTGTTTATTTTCAGACAATTATCAAAGTTCAGGACTCACACATAATCAACTTCACTCTCCAAAATTCCAGGACATATTCAGATTTGCTTGGACATATGCAGGATTTGACGGTCTACACATGGAAAAATTTGAAAACGTTAAAAACATATTTTTTGACAGAGCACAGGAAAAACTGTGCGACTGTAAAACTGTTGCATTCATTTGTTGCAGTTTATGTGACAAACTCTTATGTTTTCATCACTTTTTTGGGAGTGATTATCACATCCACAAGAAAACCTATATCGGGGAAGGTAGAAGAATCTTTTTACCGATTTGCCAAGTGTACAAGTTAGGTAGGTTGACAACAGATTCCTGTCGTGACGCACATGCCGTCGCCAGTGTTGTATAGAATATATCAGACGTGTTTTCCTGTGGAGGAATCAGTTGACCAATGACCTTGCAATCAAATGTTTTCGGTTCCCATTGGAGAGGCACGTCCTTTCATCTTCAAATCGCACGGTTTTGTGGTTCGGTCGCAAAACATAGACACTAAACTTATTACAGTGAACAGAGATGTCTATGAACGAACAGACAGATCATAACTTTGCGAAAATAAAGAAAGTAAAATTTTCACTCGAGGGTAGACTTTAATCAAGGACATCTCGTTCCGCAGCTGCTCTCGCTAACCACGGGACCACAGCGCTCCTGAGTTCACAGTATCCTTGATGTTGCCTATCTTGAGTGTAGACTACTCAGGTTGTATATTTTGCTTATTTTTTTCATAGTTCCATACAACTTCTTCCTGTTTTCTCCACTGATCTATGTTCAGTTTTTCAAGGCCTATCCACTGCGCCAACTTATAACTAAATCTGAGGGGGTGCGATGGGGAGGTTCCCTCGTGAGCCTCCAGGACCACCAAACTTCCATACGTCACGGAGTCCAAAACTACTACGCTCGTACATTTTGCGATTCTTGCAGAGGGAGAAACAAATATTTTATCAACATTTGAGCCCATCAAGGCACGAACGGTTTATGTTGTTTCTGTGTCGTCACGTTACAATGTCCTTCAAACACGAATGCATAAGCACAAACATTGTATTTACCAGTAATGTATATTTTGGGCTTTCAGTAATTTACTTCTCAAGATGGTTGTGTCAATAACAGATGTTTTTCCTCTCCCTGACTGCTCTTGCTTTAAATTGACAGGAATGGCAGTTTTGAAGGCGTTAGCTGATCCCACACAACTTGTCGTCACACGGTCTCGTGTGAAGATCACGGTAAATACGAGCTGTACACCACAGCACGTGACACTGCAGGTCTTCCGAGAACACACAGCAATCTCTGGCAGGGAGACTAACTGTTGCAGAAGAGTTTAATAATTCTTAACTGTACATTGAAATGCGTGCGAGTTGTCGACAGCACACGACAAAGTTAAGACCTTTAGTGGGAGCTTTTCATTGACATACTGATTTCCTGTGAGCCCTGCAGTGAGCTGAACGATCACGAAGTATGGCGGACAAAGCGTCTAGTGCGACGTCACGAGTCCGTTGTGGGGCTCGTTATTTCTCGTGGCATAACGGGCCGTCAGCTGGCCGTTTAGCCGGAGCGACACGGCAGGTGTACTGACCCCAGACGGGCGCCCCGGCGTGCAGCAGCTCGCGCGTCAGGTCGGCCGCGTCGTCGAGGTGCGCGACGCTGGCGGCCAGCAGCAGCGCCGCCTCAGAGGGGCGCCGGCACACGGCGGCGGCGGCGACGCGCGCCACGGCCGCCGCCAGCGGGAACGCGGCGTCCCGCAGCAGCCTCCGGCACGCCGCCGCCAGCAGCGGCACGCACGCCGCCGGCGCCGCGCCCCCGCCGCCCCCGCACCCGCCCCCGGCGCCGGCGCCGGCGCCCACCACCGCCGCCAGCTGCAGCGCCAGCTGGCCTGCGCACGATTCCCCTGCAAAACACAGAACAGCTCCTGTAATGCCCTGCCTCTGCTGCTCACTTGTTACGACCTCTGCAGACAATTTGACAGACTTTGCGTGTTTGTCAAATTATTTGGCTACTTGCTGCTGTGTTTAACGTATTTTCCCCAACGTACTGAAGTTATGTAGAGTTGTTCCTGTGTATAAGAATGGAGATGGAATATATATGAAGACAGTAACATTTCTCGAAAGAACAGATTACTGTTGTTGACCGTGCAGCTTTTCCCTGGAATAAATGATGACTAACTGCAACCCTCAGCTGCCGACAGGTGTTGTTGATATACCTCGATGTGGACAGCTGAAAATGTGTGCCCCGACCGGGACTCGAACCCGGGACCTCCTGCTTACATGGCAGACGCTCTATCCATCTCAGCCACCGAGGACACAGATGAATAGCGCGACTGCAGGGACTTATCCCTTGCACGCTTCCCATGAGACTCACATTCCCAACTGTCCACAATTCTACATATGTAATGTACGTTATTGACATTTGCCCATTCACTCATTACTCGCGCACGCTTTGGCATATACACATACATATGGCGTATACATATGTACATATGTAGAATTGTGGACAGTTGGGAATGTGAGTCTCACGGGAAGCGTGCAAGGGATAAGTCCCTACAGTCGCGCTATTCATCTGTGTCCTCGGTGGCTCAGATGGATAGAGCGTCTGCCATGTAAGCAGGAGATCCCGGGTTCAAGTCCCGGTCGGGCCACACATTTTCAGCTGTCCACATCGAGGTATATCAACACCTGTCGACAGCTGCGGCCGGCACGGTAGCTCAGCGTGTTCGGTCAGAGAGCTGGTTGGCCTCTGTAATAAAAAAACTGAGTGAAACGATCAACAAACGAACTTAACCGGATGTCATGTGACGTCCGCAACGAAGAAACACAACGCTCAACAACGAACAAAATGGAGACAGGGGGAAAAAAAAAAAGGTTGCAGTTAGTCATCATTTATATGGAGATGGAAAATGTCCATCTAGTTACCGCCCCATATGCCTCACTCCTGTTTTTTCTAAAGTATTAGAAACTGTTATGTATAACCAAATGTGTAACTTTCTAGATAATAATTCTATTATTTCCAATAAGCAATTTGGTTTTAGGAAAATTAGATCGACCACTCATGCTACTGATTCGCTCGTTAAAAAGGTTCTCCAGGTATTCGAAGATAAGGAGTTTGCTCTGGTCACCTTTTGTGATCTGAGTAAAGCATTTGATTGTGTGAACCACAAGTTACTTCTGCATAAATTAGAGATTTTAGGTTTTCAAAACAATGGCTTGGGTATTCTTAGGTCTTTTTTGGAGCACTGTAAACAGATTGTTTGTATTAATGAAGACAGATCCAATGTTGCCGATGTCCTGTGTGGTGTGCCTCAGGGCTCGGTGCTTGGCCCACTGCTATTTCTGATTACGATTAATGATTTACCATCTAATGTAAGTTCCCATTCAATCTTATATGCTGACGATACAACCTTTATCAACAATGACCCTGACATTGAACTGTTAAAAAATATAACAGAAAATACCATCAGTGAAGCATCAGAATGGTTCAGAGCAAACGGTTTTTTTATTAAATGAAAATAAAACACAGTTCATGTTTTTTCAGCTTAAGAGATACCTTATTTCTGAATGTTTCAAATAATGTTAAATTTCTTGGTATATATTTATATAGTGAACTTAACTGGAATTACCATATTAACTATATATCTGCTAGGCTTTCTAGAGTAATCTATTTGCTGAGAAGGTTAAAAGGTTGTGTATCAGATCAGTATATAAGATCAGCATATTTTGCCTTCTTTCAGAGCATTATTTCTTATGGTTTACTATTATGGGGAAACTGGAGCCATGTACATGATATTCTTCTACTGCAAAAAAAAGTTGTAAGAATTATCACTGATTCTGGTAGACTAGGTTGCTGCAAGCCATCGTTTGTGAAACTTAAAGTTATGACTGTTGTTAATCTCTATATATATACTGTTGTTCTACATACCATGAACAATTTACCAAACCAGCAATTAAGAGAAAATATACATTCGTATAATACGAGAAACAGGAAACACATTGATGTACCTTTTCAACGTTTAACTAAGTCTTTAAAAAGCTATCATGTAATAGGTTCCAAATGTTGCAATAAATTTTATCTTTGTAACTTCGATTGTCCTATTGAAAAGATCAAGCCAAAACTGTATGAGTGGCTGGTCGAGCATCCTTTTTATTCCCTTGATGAATTTCTTGATTGCAGTCAAAAACAAATAATATAAACTTTGGCTGCTCCCGATATACTATATTAATTATTTCATTAGCAGTTCTAGTTACCTGTTTGTTAGTAGCTAGTAATAAGCATTAATCTGTTTTTCTCTGCACAGTTGCAAAGGGCAGGTATTATAATCTGATGTAATATTTCTTTGTATATAATATGTTTTCCTGTCTTGGTATTCTGTATTCTGACTGTTTCCTGTATTTTGTACTGGTACATTCCGACTGATTTGGTTGTACTACCTCACTTTATATATTGTATCTCCTGTCTATTGACTATTTATAAAACTACTCCTGCATATAATTCTGTTTATATTTTGTAATTTGACGTTGTCTATTGATTCTGTAAGCTTAACGACAATAAAATCTTATTATTATTATTTGTCAAACATGTAGTGTCTTTGACATGTTTGGGAGAAATTTTGATTGACGGCCAATTTGACAAATAAGTGTGCGCTTAAGCGCTAGTTGCTCGCAAGGGTGCCCATACCTAGTGGTAGAGAGGGCTTTTATTTTTTACTTATTTTTTTATTTTTTTGCTTCCACATTGATTTAAATTTTTTACCGACCTTTCCTTTGAGTGAGATGAGATTACGAAAATAAACACTTGACAAAATTTTTCTAAAATGTCGAATTAGAAAGCTAGAGTTGAGTGTTGAATAATAAGTGCACTGTTTTGTCTGTACTGATTTTTGTTTATTTCAAACTAGTTTTCGGCTTATTGGCCCAATAAGCTGAAACCTATATTATGCTGTGGGACCAAGACCGTGCTGTGTTCGATTATATTTTTATTACATGCGGCCTATTTCGGCGTGATTGCTAGCTTCAGGTTATATCCGGTGGTTTTAATATCCATATAATATCGCTGTCTTGGTTGCTGTCACTAATGTATTAGTTTGTTCCTTTGATGTTAGTGGGGCTATAGTAGGTGTTAAACTTTAGCTGGACCAGTTATTTCTGAAGTTGTCGAATTATGAGAGTTTCTTTCATAATGACGTTATTTGGCAGCTGTATTGACAGTTGAGTTAGCGATGTTATAACAGCTGTCAAGTAATGTCATTGTGAAATAAACGCTGATAATTCGAGAACTTCACAAATAATCGCTCTAGCTAAAGTTTAGCCCCTACTATTGCTCCACCAACATCTTACACAGTAGCGACAGCGACTAAGACAGTGATATGGAATAGCAGCGTCTTGGTCTCATAGAATAGCATATAATGTCCTTATATGACATATGCAACGCAGCGGGCCCATGTGAGTACAAAAGCCGAAACTAGTTTGAAGTAAACAAAAATCAATAGAATAAAAACAGTGTACTTGTTACTCAATCTTAAATATGGAACTGTACTACCAAAAGTAACAGAAGAATCTATAAAACTGTAAGTAATGTTATGTTGCAAATATTTCAAAATTAAAAAGAAAGTAGTGTTGAGTCTATTATAAGTTGGATGATGATGATAATAATAATAATATTCGGTTATATCGATGCTAGCAATACATCGGCTGCAGCAACATCGATGAAAAACGTCGCGTAACTGACTCTGATATTTCAGTATATCGCTGGCCGATATCCCAACCCCAATCAGCTAAGTAATACAGAACCTTGTGTCTGCAGCCATTGCGAAGTGGCTGTTGTGCTGTGTTGTGTTGGTCTTGATGAGTGACGAAGCGCTTGTCTTAATCGACTGTTCGTGCCAACGGATTCTGCTGCAGCGTTCCTGGTGCTCCAATTTAGTCTTGTCTGTCACGAGTGATCGCTTTCATTTACACGTCAGCACCAAAATTTCGTTTGTTGAAACGGCTGCCTGCTGTGCAGTTTCGCATCTGAACGGTGAAAGTAAAGTTATGAGGGACCATCCTTTTACGGAACAACCGCAATGTGGTAACAGAACGTAGGGACAAAGACAATGAATTTCATCAACGCCTGCAGCAACATTATTAGAGGACGTTCTTCATAGAGGTCTACGTTAAATTTTCCTCACTCCTGTGAACTGAAAGAAAATTTACATTTATTTACTCGAGAAAACGTATACAGCACTTACAGACACCTCAGACAATATTTAGAAGGCAACTTCCTTTCTGTTTTGTTTTCTTTTGCCATGTAAACGTCTATTTGCTCGTCGATCGAACTTTCTTGTAAGGCAAAATACTGTCATGTGTGAATCGTTAATAACTGCAAGTTCAGTCCGCAGTATCTACCTAAGTACTGCTTTCCCATTTTAAGAATTAATTTCTGCGAACTATTAGGAACAAGAACGAGTTTTTTTTCTGGCCTTATCAGATAAGAAAAAGAATTAGGAAGCAGATAAAGGCTCTTGGTGACAATGAGAAGTGCTTCCCACTATCCCTGTTCCCGAGTAAAAGACCTGGGATAAAACTGAAAGCTCTCAGCCTGTTCTGACAAAAAGATTGTAAGCAAAAAAACCATAGAAATAAGAACATTGACTTGTTCTTAAAGGTCATTCCATTTTTGTAGGCAATAAAATTATAAAATTTTGCTCTCTAATTTATTACTTTAAGGGATTATCTACGGTACTTTTAACATTTAAGAAAAAGCTACGTGCTTCGTTTGAAGTAGTTCAGTTAGAACTATCTCAAAAAGCATAGTTCCGTGGAAGAACTTCTTTGCCCGTCTCTACAGTCAGTTGTAGTTTGTTCACTACGTCCTAATGCGAGTTTACCAGGTTGCGGAGGGTGACGGCAGCAAGCTCCGTCTACAGAACCCTTCACCTGCCCCCCCCCCCCTCCCCCTCCCTCACCGAAGCCCAACACACGGACAGTCCGATGGTGAGTGGCGATGCGGTGCGAAAAAAGTTCGCTTCCCTCATATAGTTTTGGTACTACACATGTGCTTATGGTTCAACACGAGGATCACTTCGTAAGGGCTCCGGTACACATGGGTACCGTATTGTTAGATCGCCATTGTTGGCAGCGGCCATACACAAAACACTTGTAGCCTGAAGTCGACCGACTTGTAGCAGCTATAGCCGGTCCAGAACTAGGGAAGGACGTTTTGAACAAGCTGTAGGTAGCGTTGGCTGCAATCAAAAACAAATGTCTACCAGCTGAAGTTTTCCGAGTTCTACCGACCCAGGTGCGCGGAGCCGATCGGCCAACACATTGTTAAGTTGGCAAAGAGTACGTCTGTACGGGGCGACAAGTCACTAGTTTGCCGTGCGTTAGACAGTGAAAATGATAACGAGGCATACTCTCAATAAATAGAATTTTGTTCTGGTGGCGTCCACGGCCTCAGTATGGTTAAGACATAAAACATGGTTCAAACGGGCTGTAACACAATCTATAAAAAAGGAAAGAAAAACGAACTGAGAAAGTCACTAACGCGGTGCGCCACCTCTGGTCCTTATGAAAAAAGTTATTCGGCTTGGCACTGATTGTGACAGTTGTTGGATTCCCCCTGAGGTGTATTGTGCCCAATTGGCGCGTTACATAGTTGGAGGGCCCTGCCCATACTGCTTCAAGCGTTCCCAATTGGGGAGAAATCTGGCGACCTTGCTGGCCAAACTAGTGTTTGGCTAACACGAACACAAACAGTAGAAACTTTTACCGTGTGCGGGCGGTCATTAACTTGCTGAAATGTAAGCTCAGGATCGCTTGCCATGAAAGGCAAGAAAACGGGGTGTAGAATATCGTCGACGTATCGCTGTGCTGTAAGGGTGCCGCAAATAACAGCCAAAGGGGTGCTGCTATGGAAAGAAAAGACACCCAAGACCATCACCCTTGGTTGTCGGGCCGTATGGCTTGCCACAGACCGGTTGGTATCCCACCATTGACCAAGATGTCTCCAGACATTTCATTGCTAGTCATCGGGGCAGAGTTCGAAGCGGGGCTCATCACTGAAAACAATCCCTTCACAGTCAATAAGATTCCAGACCGACAGAAAACGCGCTGGAGCGACATGGATACGTGTATCTGGAAGATTCTAGAGACCTTTCTTCAGCAATGAATTTCAAATAACTGACGGTGGCGATGAAATCCTCTTTAAGCGATGTGTTGTTCAATAATAAATCTATGTTTCTGCGAAGAGTAACATTTCTGTATCTTTCTGGATCAGTCAGTTGATGCTATAATTACGTTTGCGACACAGGTCTTTTGAATGTAATGGTAGGAACACTTCAAAAGTTGTACTTCTAATAAAAAAGTTGTTCCGTAATTTTTGAACAATATTGATGGCTGTGCGCAAAAAAAGACTTTGGAACTTGTAGAATTGTTATTCTAATCACTGTATTGAAAGCAGTACTGCACGCATACTGTGTGTGAAAGCGAAATAGTATGAAGAAGAAACTACGTTCTGACGTCGTATACAAAGGAACAGCAGCACACCACTCAGAAACATACGACAAATATTCAGTGATAGGAGCCAATAAGTATTATACAGACGTTATTGTTGCAAACGTACCTGCGACAAGGGCGTCATAGAGACGATCGTAGGCATCCTGAATTCCTGCTCTGCCCAGAAGTGACACGCCCTTCTGAAACAAACAAATATTTTCTTCAGTTTTTAGCTAAAAATCTAAATTTTGGAGAATAGGAGATTGCCTTACTTTAACAAAACGTCGATACAACTTAAGCAGACGCCCGGAACAGATTTAAAGACACGAGTGTATATTACATGATAGTGGCGTGTGAAAATAAATGTTGACTGTGTTCTTAAGATCCAATCTAAACAACACCTGAAAAGCGTGACTTACTATTAAAGAAACGTCAAACCTGAGGCGCAGGGCCGGCTCCAGGAATTTTGCTACCCCGCCCCCCCTCCCCCGATCCTCTCAATTTCAGACACATCACACTTACTCGTGCGTCTTTTTGACGTGAATACGTCCTTAAAATCAGAGCCAGGTATGGGCGTCAGTCAGTGCAGCAATGAAACATTTTTCAGTGTCGTACATTTTGAGCTACAGCTCCAAAATTCATTACGCCAACTAAAATTAAATTATGTCACTCGCAGATTATACAAGTAAACAGTTATTGTCGTTCCCTGAGCGGAGCGGAGTGTGCGGCGCGAGGCCTCTAGCAACCAGCACAGCTGAGTACTGCGTTGCCTGCGGTATCGGTGGTTCAGAGTGACAATTATTGAACGATATGACATGAAACTGTCATCATTTCTGAACTGTTTGAGTTGGGACGTTCAGACTGCACGTTTGGCCGCGGGGCATGACGGGAATGGTATGTGCATCATGGTTTGGTTTAGCAACGAAGTCCACTTTCATTTGGATGGGTTCGTCATTAAGCACAATTGGCGCATTTGGGGGTCTGAGAAACCGCATTTCGGAATAATCGGGTGCGATATTCCTTGATGGCACGGTGACTACCGAATGGGACGTGAAGATTTTGGAAGATAATTTCATCCCCGTCATCCAAAGTGATCCTGATTTCGACAAGACGTGGTTCATGCAAGACGGAGATCGACACCATTGTAGCAGGAGAGTGTTTGATGTCCTGGAGGAGCATTTCGGGGACCGCATTCTGCCTCTGCGGTACCCAGGGGCCACTGGCATGGGCCTCGATTGGCCGCCATATTCTCCGGATCTGAACACGTGCGATTCCTTTTTGTGGGGCTGTTTCAAAGACAGCAATAGCACCAACACCGTTGCTGAACTGAAGACAGTTACTCAGGAGGTCATCGACAGCATCGATGATGCGACACTTCAGCGGGTCATGCAGAATTTCGCTACTCGTCTGCGTCACATCATCGCCAATGACGGCAGCCATATCGAACATGTCATAACCTAAATCCGAATATCTGTAGTGACGTTTACAAGTTGAAGAAAGTGTGTGCACGCCGTAGTTTGCAACTAATATAAATTTATTTTTTTTCACATAGCTCAATAATTGTCACCCTGCACTTCTACTCTACATAGTGGAAGGTAATAGGAGAGCGAGAAATTTACGTATGAATGTTTTATTTGTTGAAAAAAGAGTGTAAATCGCCAGTACCTATTCATTATGTCCGTAGCATATAACGAAAAACGGTCATGGTTGGACATCGAGAAGGCGTCCTTTCCAGTATGCCACAACCTCGTCTTATGGCTCAAAACAAGCACTTTTGAAAGCAGCTTTTCTTTAATGTAGGGAAAAGTAACAGTTAAATTCTAAATGAAGTTGTTGGAACGCAAACAGTGTGAAATACGACGAAACTGGGTAAACAGTTCTTCAGAGCTGTTTAGTTGCTGCAGATCCTAAATAAGGTTTAATGTATTTTTCCGTATGATCTTACTATTAATTTCTACCGACTATGGATTGAGCACCGAGAAAGAAAAACTAATGAGTAAAAACTTAAAATAAGCTACAGGCAAAGCAGACAAAACTAATTTGCAGAAGCGTGGCAAGACGAAGAGCAATATAAATGGTATTAATGGCAGATCCAAAAGAAAGGGGGTGGTGTGGGAAGGATTCCATGCATCTTCCCAAGTCCAAACGCAGCTTAATCACAATGTCTGGATTAAAAAGATTATGAAATGTGGCTATATAAACTATAAACTATTTTTCTCAGATATGCTGCTATAGTGGTCAAGGTTGCTGTATAGGAACTGTGAGGCCACCATAAGCTGACATTTATCTTAATTTCTTTTCAGTAAGGTTTTCCACTTCTGTAGGTCCTTTCAGGCTGGTGTAGGTAACTTTCAATGTTGTGTAGGCGCATGGTAGAAACTAAGTTGGCAACACAGCCACTAGCAAGCTTTGCTACTTTTAAAGACGCGTCCAAAGTGGCAACTGCAGCGCTTCATTTGTCATCTGTTTCACAATACCGTAAATAATTTCCAGTAAGGCACTTGATTTTTATGAATTCTTCGTATTTCCAACTTATTTTCACAATTCTTCATTTATGCAAAACTTTGATTGGGTTAATTTATTTCTTCAAAAACATGCCGCCCTGGGTTGTGGCACGATCCCTCCCTCCTCCCAGTCTCTTAGAACCGGCCTTGCGCGAGGGAAAGTGACGATTGGACAATTCATTGCCGCTGGTTTCACTCACAGAAGTTTAAGCCGTGTTCTTAGGTCCCAACCTAACGCCCATCTTGGAAAACGCTACAGCTTTCGAAAAAAAATCATATGCCATGCACCATGTCATAACGTCTCACTGTAAATCAGAATTATTGCATTTTTATCGCAGTAATAGCACAACAAATCTCATTTAATTTATACATATAAAATACGCAAAATTTTAGGCCATCTGAAACTACACTGTGTGATCAAAACTATTCGAACACCCCCACAAAATAAGTTTTTCATATTAGGTGCATTGTGCTGCCACCAACTGCCAGGTACTCCATATCAGCGACCTCAGTAGTCATTATACATCGTGAGAGAGCAGAATGGGGCGCTCCACGGAATTCACGGACTTCGAACGTGTTTAGGTGGTTGGGTGTCAATTGTGTCGTATGTCTGTACGAGAGATTTCCACACTCCTAAACGTCCTAGGTCTGTTTTCGATGCGATAGTGAAGTGGAAACGTGAAGGAAGCACAAAAGCGTACAGGCCGACCTCGACTGTTGACTGACAGAGGTCGTAATATGTGTAATAGGCAGGAATCTATCCAGACCATCATACAGAAATTCCAAACTGCATCAGGATCCACTGCAAGTACTGTGTCAGTTAGGCAGGAGGTGAGAAAACATGGATTTCATGGTCGAGCGGCTGCTCATAAGTCCCCATCACGCCGGTAAATGCTAAACGACGCCTCGCATGGTGGAAGGAGCGTAAACATTGGACGATTGAACAGTGGAAAAACGTTGTGTGAAGTGACGAATCACGGTACACAATGTAGCGGTCCGATGGCAGGGTGTGGGTATGGCAAATGCCCGGTGAACGTCATCTGCCAGCGTTTGTAGTGTCAGCAGTAAAATTCAGAGGCGGTGGTGTTTTGGTGTGGTCGTGCTTTTCATGGAGAGGTCCTGCACCCCTTATTGTTTTGCGTGGCACTATTAAAGCACAGACCTACATTGACGTTTTAAGCACCTTCTTCCTTCACACTGTTGAAGAGCAATTGGGGGATGGCGATTGCATCTTTCAACACGATCGAGTACCTGTTCATAATACACGGCCTTTGGCGGAGTGCTTACATGACAATAACATCCCTGTAAGGGACTGGCTGCACAGAGTCCTATAGAACACCTCTGGGATGTTTTGGAACGGCGACGTCATTCTAGGCCTCACCGACCGACATCGATATGTCTCCTCAGTGCAGCACTCCGTGAAGAATGGGCTGCAATTCCCCAAGAAACCTTCCAGCAGCTGATTGAACGTATGCCTGCGAAAGTGGAAGCTGTCATAAAGGCTAAAGGTGGGCCAACACCATATTGAAGTCCAGCATTACCGATGGAGGGCTCCATGAACTTGTAAGTCATTGTCAGCCAGGTGTCCGGATACTTTTCATCACATAGTGTATGTAGGTCGTAGCTTATCCGGAAGAGGCGCTACCACAGCCCTTGTTTATCGTTGCAACCTTTCATTTCTTCCGGGATAACACCAGCCTGAAGTTTAGCCTCTGCCCTCATTTTATCCATACTCTTCGATTCAGTACAACACAACGAAACATAATTTTAGAAATACTTACGGTTAAGCGCTGTATAATATACGATTACCTTCATTCTAGTAAAAAGCTACTGTTAAATAAGTGATCCATGCGACAGTTGAAAATCTAATGACTCCAGACTATCAAAGATCAATGAAAGACCAAGCTTTTTAACCCATGCATAGTTCCTGTAGACTGACAATGATAAATAAATATATTAAACGTTAAGCAGCGTATCGCAGTGATAAGATTATTTATATTTTTATGTATGAAATTAAAATGTATTTTATGTACAAAATCTGTACCACAAAAGCGCATTTAATCTGAAATAGTGTATCGGCCTACACTGAATGCCGAGGTTTACGCATTTTATACCTTTGCTTTTATGCATATCATCTTTGCCCTTCAAACGTAAATGATGAATTTTGTTAACGTGCTACAGCGTAGCTACTGGTATATGTGGCGCGCGTTGCAAGCAAAATGCAGTTCAAGCATGAGCCACCAGGCAGTATTCGCGTAAGTACTGCCTAACATTACGTTTCATAGCAGCAATATAGTAACTTTTTAAATTTGTTTTGAAGGTATCACCATGCAAACATTCCGCTACAGAGAGTTTCTAGAATTTCTTAAATACCTAAAATTGTAGGAGGAACATTTTAAGCTAGTGAATGTGGAAGTCATGCCCGAAACTGGTTTTGCGAATAAAATAATCGACAATTACTGTTTGCTATTACTATTGCTGTATGTGTATATATTCCTACACATCTACAACAAATTAATAGCTATACGTGATTAGACACTGTAATATATGCATGTTCTCGTAGAAAGACTTGCGATTAAAACCGCTAGCAAAACTTTTGGATCTTTGCTCATGACGTAAACAGATGCGTGTGAAAGATTATCGTTGCGGAGTTAGATGTATTCGCGCAGTTGTCTTTGTTAGTGATTCATGTACAGCTGTCCATTTGAATAAGAGGAGATGGTATTCGTGAAACGCGTCGTGGTTAGAACCAGCAACATTGTTGACAGTATGCTTATCTTCAAGACTAGTAAGTAAAAAGTGTGCTTCACACAGAAAAAAACATTTCGCTGTTTATGAACTATAACAATTTTGATCACTTTTACATTGTTAACACGCGTATCCGTAAGATACAAATACTGCTCAGCTATCGGATACTTTTTTTGGTAAAATACTTCCACTGCTGCTGTCAAGGGCGTACTCAGTCTTCCAGACGTAGGCTATAAGTTCAATATCGGTTTGGAGAAAGTCAGAACATTTAATGCAGAGGTAACCAGCCTTTTAGCTTACCTGGGCACCCTGGAAGACAACGAGTATTTTTGGGCCACACATAATATACTTAACGCTAATATCGTTTGTAGAAATACGATGCCGGCCGCGGTGGTCTCGCGGTTCTAGGCGCGCAGTCCGGAACCGTGCGACTGCTACGGTCGCAGGTTCGAATCCTGCCTCGGGCATGGATGTGTGTGATGTCCTTAGGTTAGTTAGGTTTAAGTAGTTCTAAGTTCTAGGGGACTTATGACCACAGCAGTTGAGTCCCATAGTGCTCAGAGCCATTTGAACCATTTTTTAGAAATATGATGACTGTTTCAGAGCAAAGCTGGTAACGACAGTTCAGCTCTCCAACAAAGTCTGTTTCTCCAAAGAGAGTGTCTTATTTGTAACTGCTGTGATTCGATGTCTTTAGCTGTTAGAGAAACAGACAGCAGTCCCACAGTCTAACATAACAGTCGCGACACTCACTGCTGTAAAAGTTGTTGCCGTTTGACAGATGGAGCGACACTAGCGCTCAGAGCGGCAGGTAGGGTGAACGTCAGACGCGTCGTAAGCATAATGTTTGTTTGCATCCATTTCGTACGTAATTTCCGAATTATTCGAGTTAATTTCTTGCCTCCAAGAGTTTCTGTAGTATCAGAAGGCATAAATGTTTCTAAAAATGATTCTAAAATAAGCGCAAGTATGGACAAAAACCATGAATAGAGTGGCAAACTACAACACATTCGTGAAGAAACACTTGTGACATTGGACAGAATTGCAGCTTACCACGTTGATATCAAAAGAATATAAACATACAGATTCACATGTAAGAAGCACAGACATGTACCTCTACATGCAAAAGCGATGGACAGTTCGTTTATCGTTCTGTAGGCGTGCTGTGTTTGTCATTGTCACTTGTTGCCATGACCTTCATCTTTATATTATTCTAAGTGGGACAAGCAACTGACAAACAGTGGGAGAAATATGCTGAAAACATTATAATGAACTGATTACATTACATTTCACGAAAAACCAAATATTTGAATAATTTTCAAACAATCTGTCTGTATTCACTTTCCTTGTCCCATAATAGTTTCGCTCGAAGTCTAGCGATCTGCAATTCTGACACTTCACATGCTTTTGTAAGACACGAACAGCTGCACTTAATCTAACCACTTCATCGTCAAAGCAGGTCTTGTGTTAATGATTCTCACGAATCTGGCACTAATACATAGAGAGTTGAACTGGCTGCTTCTGTGTCATAGGACTGTTTTACAGCTTTAGATTGACTGTCGTATCTTTGTGGCAGTTTCTTCTTCATCGTCAGTTGAGGTGGCTTATTTGGAATGTCAAACAGTGTGGGTACTGCATTCCACACGAGTTTGTTATTGTCTGCGTTCATGAACTGGTTTTGTTCGAAATGTAGCGAACAAAACCCAATACTATTATACAGGTAAACCGGGTCTTTGTTCATAAGATCTTCTCGTCTGCTATTAACTAGCGATTTTTTTGCTCCTAAAACGAAACATTCATGATTTATACACATACATTTGCAAATGAATCCTGACGATACAGTTTAATAACATGATGGTATATGCCTCTCAGGATCCTTAGGAAACCTAAAAAAGACAGGTGTGGTGTCTTCTTCCTATTGCTGCTGCAATATATTGCGCTACAAACGCTCCCGATGGTAAAAACCATTGTATAAATCAAAATAAACAATCACTATTTGCTTTCGCGATCGTGCCGAACTCACAGTTCAACCTACCGGCCGCTTGGAGCGCTGCTGGCGCTGAAGGCAACAAAATCGAGGCGAAGTGTCGCGACTGTTATACTAGACTGTGGCAGTACTCTAACCGACGGTCAGCTTCCTGTTTCTTGTGGCAGACAGTTCTGCGGTTCTGACCATGCAAGTTCACAGACAAAGAGTATCGACAAAGAATTATTTTTATGTTATTTGCTTACCCGGGAATGCCGTTGCTCTGGGAGAGAGAACCCTTTGCAGCTCTGCTGGTGTACGTACCTGTGCTTTGATGGCGGACAGGTCGTCGTGGTCTGGCTTCCTGAAGAAGTCCTCGATAGTGATGGCTGCAGCACATTCCCGAAGCACTGCATCTTGGTCCTGGTCATCATCTGCTGAAACAGAGAAAGTTGAGCAATATTAACCTCTGACCAGACCAGCTGCTGCATTTACAGCTAGAGGAAGATCTCAAAATACGAACAATGATCTACATAATATAAGGGCAGACAGTCAGAAGGTGATGAAAATGCCGAAAGCTATTGAAGCTTTCTTAAAAAAATGTTTTGTAGCAGCGGACGTTTGCTGACGTTCTGCCATCATATGTCTAGTATAAACAATCAACTTCCGAGTCTGACGATAAAGATACATTTCTACGGTCGATGACTCGATGTTTTACGATTTAGTGTAAGCTGAGACTTTGGCATCTGGAAGTTCGGCGCAAATACATACTTTTTTGATAGCTCAAATTTCGCAATTCGTCACAGTTTAGGCAATTACGTCCTTCGCTATCTATTGGCCTCTCTTATGGCATACGTGCCCATACCCATTCAGCCTCTCTATTTGTAATTCTAGTAATTTTTATCACAGCGTATTGTCGCATTTGTTTTATGAAGATCAGTATAAAGACCCTAATAAAAAATATTGGAATTATAAATCAGCTGTCGCAGGTTTGTCTACACATGACATCATATCAAGCTCTTTGTCTGTATTTAATAGCTGGTTTCGCGAATATTTCAACGTAATATGGTTTAAGTGGTTCTTTCATGTTTATTGTAGTTATTCTGTTGTTCTAAATTTGAACTTGGTATGACGTAACACGCTGTCTTGGATCCTTTATGTTCCTAATATATCGTGTAAGGGGCAGTCAAATGAAAGCGAGACAGATGAAAGAAAAGTAAGTAAACTATTTATTATTACAAAAGTAATCGCCATAACAGTTAATACATATATCCCACTTGGAGACAAGACGGTCAATGCCTTCATGGAAAAGTGTTTGTGGTTGCCTAGGGATGCATGATTGTATCCAGACGTGCACCTCTTCGTCCGAACCAAATCTACGGCCATGTATGTCTTTCTTCAAGGCTCCAAAATTTGGAAATCGCATGGGGAGAGATTGAGACTGTACGGTGGAAGCATAATCGAAATAGCATCATTGTGTTGCAGGATAATGCCCGTCCACATATTGCAAAGGCTGTATCGACCATGCTGCCGAAGGTTCGCCGGAAAGTCCTTACACATCCTCCATACAGTCCCAATCTCTCCCTAGACGATTTCCATATTTTAGGAGCCCTGAAGAATTACCTTCGTGACCGTCGATTTGCTTCTGACAAATAGGTGCAACCATGGTTCCGCAGGCAACGGCAAACATTTCGAAACAATCCTTTGTTAAGCCTATGTAACTTTGTAGCAGGGTACGATTTAAATTAATGTCTAGCATGAATCGTCAAGACAAACTGTAATATAACATTTCCTGTGTTGAGATGGCTGTACGGGGACGTTCCGAAAGGTAATAAATTATTAAAAAAAGAATATGTTCCATGAGGGCACTGAACATCTTGTCTCACAGTAGGACACATGTATTAACAGTTAGGCGATTACTTTTGAAATAATTATCTGTTTCCTTAGCTTTTTTTCCATCTGTCTCGTCTTCGTTTGACTGCTCTTTATAGATATAAATTTAGGCCTTCTTATCACTCAGAATCAGGAGCAGAATGTAGGCATTTTGATTGACGATTTCCTTCCCCCGCTAATGGAGTTTTTGTAAGGTTTTGTATTCTGGCAGTACTTTTAGGAAAGTCTCTGCCACGGGTGTTGGAAAGCCCCGTCTGTCATAAGGAAACGACGTGTCGTTAAAATCAGCCATTTTGGCTCCGACCATCACCCATTTACGAGGGAGGAAACCGAGACGACTGCAATAGCGAACAAAGCTGACACATATGAGTGGTCAGAAAATTATGTGTTACATACACATAAATCTGTTTCTGGTGTGAAGTTCTACGAGGGCTGAAACTTCCTGGCAGATTAAAACTGTGTGACCGACCGAGACTCGAACTCGGGACCTTTGCCTTTCTACGAGGGCTGTTCAAAAAGTATCCGACTTTTATTTATCAAATCAGTCTATACTCAGATGCAACTGTTTGACACTATTCGCCTCCAAAGTAGTGTCCTTCAGCTTCTATACACCTCTCTCAACTCTGCTGCCACTTCTGGAAACATCGCTTGGAAACGTCTTTTAATATGGTGTGCAGCTGCTCCTAATTCTGCATAATGTCTTCCCTGTCCTGAAATCTGGTCACTTTCAGAGTCTTTTTTCAGTTTAGGCAAAAGCCATAAGTTACTCGGTGCTACGTCAGGGGAATAGGGAGGCTGCCAAACCACAGCCGTGTTGTGTTCTTCCAGAAATCTCTGAATTAATTGACGACGATGAGCAGGTTTGTTCCGTGGTAAAGGTGCAAACTGCCAGCTGCCCTAAGTTCTGCCGTTTGCGTTTCACTGCTTCACGAAGGCGACACAGAACATCTTGGTTGTACTCCTTATTATCATTAGTACCTTCTGGGATGTATTCGTCGTGGAACACTCCACTGGAGCCCAAAAAGACGGTCAGCATGCCTTTCTCATTACTGCGGATCTGTCTCGCTTTTTTGGATATCGGGATGCTTCCAATGCGATGACTGGAACTTTATTTCTGGGCCGTGCTCATAAACGCAGGACTCATCCCCACTGATCACTGCGTTAAGAAAAAAATGGTTCAAATGGCTCTAAGCACTATGGGACTTAACAACTGAGGTCATCAGTCCCCTAGAACTTAGAACTACTTAAACCTAACTAACCTAAGGACATCACACACAACCATGCTCGAGGCAGGATTCGAACCTGCGACCGAAGCAGCAGCGCGGTTCCGGACTCAAGCGCCTAGAACCGCTCGGCCACAACGGCGGGCACTGTGTTAAGAAAGTTGGAATTACTGTTCACAGTATACAGAATGCCCTGTGCGATCTCCGAACGAAGTTACTTCTGCTCGGTTGTTAGTAACTTTGACAGAAATTTTGTTGAGATCCTTCAGAGGTCCAAATGTTCCGTTAAAATGTAACGAATAGATCCAATACTAATTTTAACCTCTGCTGCAACTTCTCCGATCGTGATTCGTCTATCCCGTATCACCAGGGTCCTTAAGTAATCAACAGCAACCTCATATGCGGAATGCTGAGGGCCTATATGAACGTGCTTCATTATTCGCTGATTAGTGGCTGTCTTTGAAGTGGTTGTACCACTCTTTTATTTGTGTCGTACCCATTGCTTTGTCTCCAAACACTTTTCAAATCTTGCGGATTGTTTAAACTTGAGCTTTGCGAAGCTTAAAACAAAAATTTAACGTTGTTCCGCATTTTTTGTCGTTTTTCCCATAACACAAAATCCGACGACTACCACTTACACGTCTTTACTAGTCGACGGCTAGCCAGCGACTGGTTGTTTCCGCAGTAGTGAAAAAATCAGGCATGTGCTCTACGTGTCTACAAACAGAAGGGCGCGCGCACCTTGGTACCATTGTTGATTTCAACAATGAAAAATAAAGTCGGATACATTTTTAACAGCCCTCGTATATGTTATTTGGTGTTGTTGTGGTCTTCAGTCCTGAGACTGGTTTGATGCAGCTCTCCATGCTACTCTATCCTGTGCAAGCTTCTTCATCTCCCAGTACTTACTGCAACCTACATCCTTCTGAATCTGCTTAGTGTATTCATCTCTTGGTCTCCCTCTACGATTTTTACCCTCCACACTGCCCTCCAATGCTAAATTTGTGATCCCCTGATGCCTCAGAACATGTCCTACCAACTGGTCCCTTCTTCTTGTCAAGTTGTGCCACAAACTCCTCTTCTCCCCGATTCTATTCAATACCTCCTCATTAGTTATGTGATCTACCCATCTAATCTTCAGCATTCTTCTGTAGCACCACATTTCGAAAGCTTCTATTCTCTTCTTGTCCAAACTATTTATCGTCGATGTTTCACTTCCGTACATGGCTACACTCCATACAAATATTTTCAGAAACGACTTCCTGACACTTAAATCTATACTCGATGTTAACAAATTTCTCTTCTTCAGAAACGCTTTCCTTGCCATTGCCAGTCTACATTTTATATCCTCTCTACTTCGACCATCATCAGTTATTTTGCTCCCCAAATAGCAAAACTCCTTTACTACGTATATAGCTTCTCGTTAATTTATCGAATGAGTCCAGTGCAGCAGTTGCCTGCTGACCTTGTGTAATGTAATCCCGCGTGTTTAGCCCATGCGGCCTCAGGTACGTAACCGGAGGCTTTGCTTACAAGAGCGGCTCCACACTGCAGTGTTTGTTTCTCCGCTGCGATCGCAAACGGAGTACCCGCCCGCTGCGTAAACTGTTTGGCCGAGAAGACGGGGGAGCACCGTTACGTCTGACCTTGACGTCGCTGTAACGGGGGCATCGGCGCTGCCAGCGCGCGAGGCGAATGCACTGCAGCGGCGCGCGGATTGCGTCCTTGCGGGCCATTATAATACCAGCAAAGCCGTTTAGTCCAGTCAGACTGTCAGGAAAAAGCCAATACCTTGCAAAAGGCGGGGTAGAAGTTAACGCGTTCATATGATTGGGAAGGTTCGAAAACTAAGTTTTGCCAACAAATTTATGTAGGTTAAACTGTCTGTAGCCAAAAAACTTTGAAAATCTGGGACCTTCTCTGTTTTTTTTTTTCAAAAAATCTCAATTTCTTGTGCTCCAATCGCTTTGGCGTCTATTTCCTTTTTAAAAGTGCACAGAATTATCCACAAATTTGGCTACTACAACTTGTTTTGCACCCAAGTTTTTCAAACTTTGTGCAAAATGGCAAAACACCTAGGTTAGGGTGACCAAATTATTTTCGGTGAAAACCGGGACACATTCACCCGGGTGCCAATGGACACCTCATTCCACATGTACCCAGGTTTCTTAATTTTAAATATTAATGTTTTGTGATACATTTTGTTAACCCGATTATTATAACTAATAAGATGATACAAAAGATTGATATAATCTAGATTATCTGTATAATTAATGACATTTAATAAACGTATACAGTAATAAAGAAATGTATTACGATTTTACAAAATTTTAAAGCCATTCAACTTTTAATCAATTAACATTAACATGAGCTTTAATATTACTGAGCACTTGTAGATGGAATTGACTGGCCTTGGAGAAAAGGGTATTTTTCACTGCCTCCAGCCTTCTTAATCATGTCTTTGTTCTTTGAGACATAGTGAAAAAATTCGGCACAATCCATTTTGTAGTTGTACAGGATCTGCAGGATTGCTTCAAGAGAGTCCACCTCCATTCTGTTTCTTTCATCAGTCCACTGGATATTCATGAACGAAAATATTCTTTCCACATTGGCATTATGGGCTGGGATTGCAAATAAATACCTTGCAATTATTATCAACTCAGAGTAATGCTGAAGACAGTCACAGCTTTTAAAAAAACTCACCAACTTCTCATGACATTCCAGTGGTGTTTTTTTTTTTTTTTTTCATCATTCCACTTGTGAAGACTTTCTACGACAAAATTTGTCAGTATGCCAAAGAGAATGGAATCATCGATTTCAATCTCTTTACTCTTCAAATAAGAAACTGTCTCTTCAACACTTTCCCATTTTGGCACTCTCTTCAGTAACATCCAATCAAACACCGGCGATGAGGGTAAATATGAGGCGCTCCACTTGCTGAGATATTCTCACAAGTGTCATAAGACTTATTAAATTCTTTTCTAAAACTCCTTTCCGCTGCATCTGATACTTCTGCTCTTTTAAGGACAGATTTAACATTAAAAGAAATGAACTGCTGTTCTCTCCTCTTAGTAACAGTTTCCAGAGTATTTTTCAAAACATCATTTACCTCTATTACACTTTTCGTGATTCCCTCAATTTCCTTTATCCCATGGTGCAAAGTGCTAAGCTGACTGTGAATGAACCATAAGTAGGCTTCACGTAAAGGGTTACTGAAAAACTGAACCAATATTTTGGGGGCTTTGTCTTCATTTAGGAAAAATCTTTTAACGGTTCAAACAGGCGGATTACTCTTTCAACTGCTGGAAACAGTGATAACCAGCGAGTTTTCGAGTGACACAATACATTTATATATTCAGTTCCCACATAATCACACAACTCCTTAAGCTTCTCTGTTCTAACAGTATATATGTAAAAGTGTGAGTACACCTTCATGACGATAGTTTCAACATCATAGCTTAAACTGTCAGCAGATGTATGCACGCTATTGTGTAAATATGTGCAGGGCACCATATGCCTTCAATGTTTTCATGCAATGTTGCCTTTAATTTGGTAAATACGTTGCATTTGCCTTGTCTTTTTAAACCATCAAAGTTTGTGTTGGTGTTGTCTCCACAAAATGCCACACATTTATTTTTCTCAAGATCAAACATTTCGATAGTATTCATACAAAATCTTGAAATTTCGTCAGATGTTTCATTAGGTAGGGAACTCACCTTCAAAAGTTGGGTCTGAATTCCCTGATTAATATCGAAAAACTGAGCAACAAACGGAATATTTTAGTGGCCTTATGATTGCTGGCATCAGTGGATATCCCGTAGAAAGAAGACTTTTTGATGTATTCAAGGCTTTCCTTTACACTCTGGGGAGCAATAACTCCTTTCACTAAGGCTGACACTTTAGTTCTTGCTGAACTAAACCTTTTTGCAATGGAAGAATCATCAAACATAATGCTGTTAAGCTTATTAGTACAATCACTAGATCTATAAGTTTGGTGATGTTTTACCGTGTGGTAGGCTAGTGTAAGCTCGGCTGCTCGAACTTTCGTCTCTTCACTTGACTGATGTTTCACAAAATAATTTTGTAGAGTTTTACTGCAGCTTAGTGCACTGTATCTGTTAATGTGTTTCTTTGACCTGATGTGATCAATTGTGTCGGAACGTCCACCATGACTTATACTAATAAAACAGTTACATACGGAACACTCTGCTTCGTAATCAAAACGACCTTTCTTAATGAAATTCCAATCCTTGGAATAACAGTCACTGAACTTGCAGGCACGTTTCGGCATTGCGTTTCACAGTACTGCAGCAATAATACCACTAATATGAGAAAAAGCTATTGCAGTTTGTCTGACAAAACATCAACTACTACACTGTTCTGACAATGAGTGTGTGAGTAAGTGGCGCGACAATCGGACGGTTTCATAGCTCTGTTACATTAATACAACTTACTACTTGTTGGCCAAAGTACCACTCAAAGTAAATTATTGCCTGAGTACTGTGAATACTAGTATGGGACAATGGAGGTTTTAGACAAATAAGCTAAAATATATTAATTTCTTGTGTTGTATTTCCTTTAATATAGCGAAATCCCAAAAATTTGAGAAAGTTTCACGAAATGTATTTAAAAACTGAATTCCGGGACTTTTGAGCGGCCCGAAACAAATTTTCGGGACACCGGAACACTGGGATGAAAACCGGTACAGTCCCGGTTTTCCGGGACGTTTGGTCACCCTAACCTAGCTTTTTAAGTACGGTCATAGTTTGAGAAGATGCCGACCTCCTTGCTCGTGACTCATTTAGGCCAAGACATCGAAAATTTATTCTTTCTAAAGCCAGGAATTGCAGAAGACAAGTGGTTTTGTACTGCATCCTACAAATTCGTCATTGAACATACTCTATTCACTCATGCCATTAGTGGATGTACTAAAATATCTGCTTTTTCCGGTCAAGGAAAAATGAGGTTTTGTATCATTAGTAAGAAACATGAAAACCTAAACTCTGCACTTGGCGCACTCAAGGAACCAGACACATCCCGTGAAGAAATAATAACAGCTGTAGAATAGTTTATTATCGCATTGTATAGTAGAGGTGTCAGTAGTTCGCAGACTCTAGACAATCTGCTGTACCAATCATTTGCCAACTCTACCACAAAGAAAACTGAATTATGTAAGGTTGCCCTCACGACATCATTTATTACGGAGTTACCAGCAAGTCCAATGAAGCTGGAAACGTCCTGAGAAATAGGATTGGACTCCCAGTAGCCACGGTCCGAGACCTGTTGTAATGAGCCAAGATCCAACACCTGAGTTTGTTCTTCACGTTGTTTTGTGCTCATATATGTTGAGCTGTGGCGGAGCGTATGCAGAAAACCCAGTTTGAAATATTCTTTCATTTGCAAGAACTGTAGTGGAGTCAACTGGCTCACTGTTGGAAGAACAGGTCGGTCTGCGACCCCCTCAGTCCACTTACCCTTATTCTACTATCAAGGCATTTCTGTGACATCGAGGAACTTGGCCCATCAAAACGTCGGAAGTGACTCAGAAGTCCACCTCAAGCCCGCCCAAGATTGAAGTGCCCGGTCAGAAGAACTGCGCACCCGTAAGTGACAGCAGAGGTGTTAGTGAATGTTAATGCCTTCTTCATTTAATAAAGCTAGCTATGTTTCATTTGTATTGAACGGTCTCTTTATACAAGTATATTTAGCTACCAATTTCGATTTGCCCGTTTCAGCTAATAATTGTTCCGTTTTCTGTCATTGGTTATTTAATATATAAAATATAATAAGTAAATGATGTAGTTTTGTAAATGCGCATGAGTCACGGCTGAAATGCCTTCGACTATTGACATTCAGTAGACAGATGCTAGACAACAAAAGATTATGTTTCACATATGCAAGTGTAACCTAAACGCATCAGGCGAATTAATATTAATCAAATATTAACCACAACATTAATATATCCATAACTACGGAAATGTTACGTATTCGAAAAATCTAAGACCAGTTTTGGAAATACCACAAAAATTCTTTTAAGGCGAGCCATCTTACGCATCATTTTACAGTCGTTTTAAATTTAGTAAAAAGTTATTTTTATTTTATTTTGCTACGATGGTAGAATAAAGTGTGAAGGGAATAGTGGACTCATATATTATTGTTACTGCATTAATATACATTACGATTAATTTAATATACGAAGGACAAACTCTGTTATGTAAAAAGTAATATAAATTAAAATAGTGCTCGCCATCAGACAGCTTAACACCGCTATGAAGTACATATTTATACTTCGGTTTTGCGATCTCACATCCCTTAAACTGGTGGGGAGAAGCATGTCTATATATAGATTTTTAAGAGACACCACAGGTAATTCTGTTAATGTCGTTTTGACGGACAGTACCTGTTTTTTTGTAATTGTCTTTCATAGTTAGGTTGGCATCACTGGGAAAACATGACCGATTCCTCTTGATTTTGTGTCAGTATTTGTGAACTGTGATTACGTAGTAAATGTAATAATATAGAGACATGTTTTGACTGGTTTCTTGGTACATGGAACACAGTGCCAATACAAGTAAACCTTGGGATCAAACACCTGGGAAATATTGCAGCCTGTGTAATTCCTCACTGTTTTTAGATGAAACCCATAAGAAATGGATTTGTGACGTAGTAGTATGTTGGCTCAGAATTTAACCGTTTATTGATCTCGAGTTTAGAAAACTCCACACTGTCCTCTTTGTATACCGTACTTTAGACAAAAAAATGTTTATGAAATATTGGAATTACTCGAAAAACTAATGAAGAAAATATCGTAGTTCGTACCGTTGGAAAGTGCAAAGAAATAGTGAACAGTTATGCGTTTGTCTTCTTCTTCACTTAACTAATTAACGTAAAACATTGACATTCAGAGTTATCAACGGGGAATGGATTTAAGACAGGGAATTTTCGAATAGGAAGTAGGCGCATTGCTGCTGCTCTGAAACACCTCCCTTTATTTAGAACTGAGTGTCATGATTTAAGTTAAAGAGTGGGGTCCACAGCCGTCATAAACGCTGACGCGCATGGAAAACTGCCGCTTCATACATGACGTTCGAATTTATTACTTCTTTGCTACTAACTCTATTCGCAACACATTTCTCACACAGTATCCACATACGCCGCTGAATGCGCCTACAAAAATTTATCATAATGCGACGCATAGTGCAAGAAATATGACATCAAATGCTTAGATGCTTGAAAAACTGTCGCATCATGCATGATGTTCTAATTTATTACTTTGTTTCTTCTAGCTTTATTCACAGCACGTTTACCAAGCAATATCCACAAATGTTGCTGAATGTACCTACAAAAATTCATCATTATACAGGGTGATTCAAAAAGAATACCACAACTTTAGGAATTTAAAACTCTGCAACGACAAAAGGCAGAGCTAAGCACTATCTGTCGGCGAATTAAGGGAGCTATAAAGTTTCATTTAGTTGTACATTTGTTCGCTTGAGGCGCTGTTGACTAGGCGTCAGCGTCAGTTGATGCTAAGATGGCGACCGCTCAACAGAAAGCTTTTTGTGTTATTGAGTACGGCAGAAGTGAATCGACGACAGTTGTTCAGCGTGCATTTCGAAAGAAGTATGGTGTTAAACCTCCTGATAGGTGGTGTATTACACGTTGGTATAAACAGTTTACAGAGAATGGGTGTTTGTGCAAAGGGAAAAGTTCTGGACGGCCGAGAACGAGTGATGAAAATGTAGCACGCATCCAGCAAGCATTTGTTCGCAGCCCAGGAAAATCGACTCGCAGAGCTAGCAGAGAGCTGCAAATTCCACAATCAACTGTATGGAGAGTCCTACGAAAAAGGTTAGTTATGAAACCTTATCGTCAACTACCCGAGGCGATGGATCGGCCGCCAGGCAGCCCGTGACAGAGCACTTCATCACTGGCCTCCAAGAAGCCCTGATCTTACCCCCTGCGATTTTTTCTTATGGGGGTATGTTAAGGATATGGTGTTTTGGCCACCTCTCCCAGCCACCATTGATGATTTGAAACGAGAAATAACAGCAGCTATCCAAACTGTTACGCCTGATATGCTACAGAGAGTGTGGAACGAGTTGGAGTATCGGGTTGATATTGCTCGTGTGTCTGGAGGGGGCCATATTGAACATCTCTGAACTTGTTTTTGAGTGAAAAAAAAACCTTTTTAAATACTCTTTGTAATGATGTATAACAGAAGGTTATGTTATGTTTCTTTCATTAAATACACATTTTTAAAGTTGTGGTATTCTTTTTGAATCACCCTGTATGACACATAGTTCAGGATATATGATGCCAGATACTAAGATACATGAAAAACTGCGGCATCGTACTTGACATTTTATTTTCCGATTTCTTTCAAAATGTTCAGATGTGCGTGAATTCCTGAGGGACCAAACTGCTGAGGTCATCGGTCCCTAGACTTACACACTACGTAAACTAACTTATGCTAAGAACAACACCCATGCCCGAGGGAGGGCTCGAACCTCTGGCGGGAGGGGCCGCGCAGTCCGTGACATGGCGCCTCTAACCGCACGGCCACACCGCGCGGCGTCTGATTTCTTTACTGCTGACTCTATTTACAACACATTTTGCAGACAGTAGACTCTTATACCACAGAATATAACTGCAAAATTATATTATTGTATGACACATATTTCAGGAGATACAAAGTCATAAATATCGAGCTGTGTGAAGCTGTAATTGCAGGGTGAAATTCGCTAGAGCTACGGGGCAAATAAGTGTACAAATACGTTTGAAATATATTAAACGTCTGAAATATGTTTCGCAAATGCATATGTGGGAGAGCCACGGGTAAAAAGCTCATTCCAAACCCATGAAACGATTTCAATCAAATTTGGTACACATGTGCTATCTGATCAAAAGTATCCGGACACCCCCAAAAACATACATTTTTCATTTTAGGTGCATTGTGCTACCATCTATTGCCAGGTAATCCATATCAGCGACCTCAGTAGTCATTAGCATCGCGAGAGAGCAGAATGGGGCGCTCCGCGAAACACACGGACTTCGAACGTGGTCAGGTGATTGGGTGTCACTTGTGTCATACGTCTGCACGCGAGATTTCGACACTCCTAAATACCCCTAGGTCCACTGTTTACGATGTGATAATGAAGTGGAAACGTGAAGGGACACGTACAGCAAAAACGCGCACAGGCCGACCTCGTCTGTTGACTGACAGAGACCGACGACAGTTGAAGAGGTCGTAATGTGTAATAGGCAGACATCTATCCACACCATCACACAGGAATTCCAAACTGCATCAGGATCCACTGCAAGTACCATGACAGTTAGACAGGAGGTGATAAAACTTGGATATCATGGTCGAGCGGCTGCTCATAAGCTCTCATCACACCGGCAAATGCCAAACGACGCCTCGCTTGGAGTAAGTAGCGCAAACATTGGAAGATTGAACAGTGGAAAAACGTTGTGTGGGGTGACGAATCACGGTACACGATGTGGCGATCCGATGGCGGGGTGTGGGTTTGGCGAGTACACGGTGAACGTCATCTGCCAGCGTGTGTAGTGCAAACAGTAAAATTCGGAGGCGGTGATGTTACGGTGTGGTCGTGTTTTTCATGGAGGGGGCTTGCACCCCTTGTTATTTTGCGTGGCACTAATCACAGTACAGGCCTACATTGATGTTTTAAGCACCTTGCTTCCCACTGTTGAAGAGCAATTCGGCGATGGCGATTGCATCTTTCAACACGATCGAGCACCTGTTCATAACGCACGGCCTGTGGCGGAGTGGTTACACGACAATAACATCCCTGTAATGGACTGGCTGCACACAGTCCTGACCTGAATCCTACAGAACACCTCTGGGATGTTTTGGAACGCCGACTTCGTGCCAGGCCTCACCGACCGACATCGATACCTCTCGTCAGTGCAGCACTCCGTGAAGAATGAACCGCCATTCCCCAAGAAACCTTCCAGCACCTGATTGAACGTATGTCTGCGTGAGTGAAAGCTGTCATCAAGGCTAAGAATGGGCCAACATCGTACTGAATTCCAGCATTACCGATGGAGGGCGCCACGAACTTGTAAGTCATTTTCAACCAGGTGTCTGGATACTTACGATAACATAGTGTATTAGTTACTGTCTGAAAAGAAATGCTGTGGAGGTAAGAAACACCAACCTCCTGTTGCGATGAGGGTGATAATATGGAGAGAAGGGGGGGGGGGGGGGAGGGACAAACAGAGGGAAGGAAGATATGGACAAAGATAAGGGGGAGGAGGAGATGGGCAGAGACAGGGGAAAGGAGGAATGAACTAATAAAAGACTGGAATAAATACTCTACATACCCGGACAGCGCCAGGTATTGAGCTAGTGTAATATAAAAGGGAGCTTTAATCCTAGCAATAACAGCCAGTCAATCAAGTCATTGACAAGAGCTCAGGAATTCGGACAGAAGCAGCCCTGTTCTGTTTCACGCGGCGATGCATTCCACCCGGACCGTAACGGTGTGGGCAGGGCCGAACGGAGTGCGTCGCTTTTTCCGTGATGCGCCGCGTGTCGATGACCGCGGTTCCCGTCACAGGCTGACCCGCACTCTCCGGTTTAACGCAGCGTACAGTACGCAGTGGGTGCCCGACGCGAGCATAGGTTTCCCACTTTACGTAATGGGCGAGCGCGTCCACACTGCGCAGCGCTTGCGTAACACAAAAACGTGCGATGGAGGGGGGAGGGACACCGCGCAGGCGCCGTGGAAGGACGATGCCCTCCCACTACCAGCCCTCCTTCCCCTTCGGCTCCACGCCGCGCGGCGAAGGACTAGCAACAGCTGAGCTTGTGGGAACGCCGATAGGCCGGGAGCTGTCGTCGTCGCGGAAGCACGAGTTCGAAGAACCGGGAAGGCCGATTAGTACCCAGTCGACGCATTTGTAACTGGTTCCACATCTGACGAACCAGTTGGAAAAACTTGAGCAGCTCAGCTGTTTAACGTGTACAGCGTGTGCCAGCAAAACAGTTCAAGATACTGAAATAACGTTTTATGGAAATTGGTGTTACATACAGTAGGCTTCTGAAAAGAGGGGCGAAGCAGTCCTCCCTCTTGTTTCCTTCGATTACCATTGACCGTCAAAAAATTCCGTTACCAGTAGATTTCATTGTTAGGATTGTACAGGGCGTGGTAGAAAAATGGGCTGTTTTGATTAGTCTCTGAAAGCGGAATGGTGTTTGTGGCAACACTGAAAGTCTTTTACGTTTCAGATAGGTTTTCCGTTTGCTGAGATGGAGCAGTGGAGCAGGCCTGAACGAGAAGTGGCTATGAAGGCCTTTTACGAAAGCGGTGACTATGTTGCTGTTGCTAGATGGGGAATTTCAATCTTAGACAGAGTGATCCTGTACCATCGGCATGTGCGGTCAGGTTATGGGTGAGAAACTATGAAGCAACAGGAAGTGCATTTAGGCTGAAATCTCTAGAAAGGTCCAGGAGTTGTCGCTTACAGGAACGAATAAACGAGATATAAAATGTTGTAACCAACAGCCCGCAGCGTTCTGTAAGACACATTACAACAGAAGTGGGTACGTTCAGCCGTACTGTGCACAAAAATTTACTGGATGATTTTGAGTTGCAACCGTACAAGATACAGGTTGTGGAAATGAAGGTTATTATGAAAAACCAATGCCTCTCTCTGTTGAACTCTTGACTAAAATTAGAGACAATGAAGGCTTCTTGAATTTGCTATGGAGAGACGAGGCACATTTACTTCTCAGTGGTTATGCCAACATACAAAACTGCTGTTACTGGTGCGACGAGCCGGCCGCGGTGGTCTCGCGGTTCTAGGCGCGCAGTCCGGAACCGTGCGACTGCTACGGTCGCAGGTTCGAATCCTGCCTCGGGCATGGATGTGTGTGCTGTCCTTAGGTTAGTTAGGTTTAAGTAGTTCTAAGTTCTAGGGGACTAATGACCACAGCAGTTGAGTCCCATAGTGCTCAGAGCCATTTGAACCATTTTTTTTTTTGGTGCGACGATAATCCTCACGAACTCCATCAACGCCCCTTACATAATCAGAAAGCCACAGTTTGTTGCGCTGTCTCTTCAGTGGGCATAATCGACCTTTCTTTTTTGAGGATGTACGTAGAAGAGCAACCGCAATCACGTCTCAGCGGTATGCTGCCATTGTTGACGCATTCTTCGCACCTGAACTTGAATAGTTTCCTGCGAATGATGACCGGTTTTGATTTCAGCAAGATGGCGCTACGGCTCATTGGCTCAAATTTCAATGGCAGCAGTGCGCTGAGTGCTTGGTATTCACATCATTTCAAGGAATGGGGCATTTTATGGCCTCCAAGATCTCCCGTCTTATCTAATTGTGATTACTTTCTTTGGGGAGACCTGAGGAGGGTGCGGCGCTTAAATTCGGACAGATGAAACTTTGTTTTTAAACCAAATTTATTAAAACAAAATACAAAAGAAAATCCTTTTACAAATAAGTACTGGTATCTTTCAAGAGTAACATTACTCGAGGTGACCCCGTCAGCCGCAATGACCTCCTCCAATCTTGTCCTGAAGCGCTCGCAAGCACACTTTAAAACAGCGCCGTCCGTATTCGCGAATGCTGCTACGATAGCGGTGCGCAGAGATGCGGCATTAGGGCACCTCGTCTAATTGGTAACGCTTTCAATGACGCTCGAAGCATAGTAGTCGACGGGGTTCAAATCCGGGCTACTGGGGGACCAGAATTCCTTTGACCGGAATATGTCAACGTTATCTGAAAGCCGGTTTTGCACTAAAAGGCTCAAATGACGTCCCCCTATGCCATCCGACGCATTGTTCGCTCGCTGACACACAATACTGACGCCAGTTTCCTCAGCGATAGCGCCGGGTCCTCGGAAATCAGCGCCTGAGCCTTTTCGATTACTGCTGCAGTTCGTGATACGCGTTTCCTCGAATGAGGTTTCCTCGCCGGGTTAGCAGAAACTTCCCTAGACTTCTCCGAAGCTTTACACTTAGCCACAATATCTATAAAAAGTTGATCTCCAGTACCCGAAGAATCGAACTATTTCAGTGGGCGAACGCCACTTTCATAATCGCGGCTCTTCGGTTGTACTCTGCACACGTCCGTAACATCTCGACCATTTTGAGGTTCTGACTGTTTCCTAGATGCCTTGGCTTTCAAGAACGCCAATCACGACCTTTGGCGGATCTACGATATGGCGGGAAATTCAAATTGAAATTTGTCCGGATCTAAGCGACGCTTCCGGAACTGAAAGACACCATTCGTGCAGAAATCAGAATCATTCCTATGCAGATGCTTGAACGTGCCGTGAACATTTTACATCACAGATTGTCTGAGTCACAACGCAACAGTGGTGATCTGCAAGACATCATTTTCAAAACACGAGCAGTGCGTGAAATGGCAATACGAAAGGGCTTCGTTATTGGTTTGCAGTATAATCCTCGGCCTGTTTCGCTAGCTCCAAATCGGCTCGATTTTCTGCCACACCCTGTATTTATTTGTTTACCAGATGTGACCTCGGTCTTTTATTTTCTGTATGCAGCAATAGTCGGGAAGAGGATAAAATGCGTGCAGACATGACGTCTAGGGGCACGGAAAAAATCGATACTTCTTGGTATCAAATGGTTCAAATGGCTCTGAGCACTATGGGACTTAACAGCTGAGGTCATCAGTCCCCTAGAACTTAGAACTACTTAAACCTAACTAACCTAAGGACAGCACACACATCCATGCCCGAGGCAGGATTCGAACCTGCGACCGTAGCGATCACGCGGTGACTGAAGCGCCTAGAACCGCACGGCCACACGGCCGGCCCTTCTTGGTATCGAGTATTTTCATCTCGATATCGGTACATTTTTACTCGATATTTTTGAACTGATGCCATAGACTTTTTCTCTTAGCTTCTGATACGGTAACAAATTAATCTCTTCACAGTTACAGTGAGTTGATGCGACTTTCATGTTTCTATCAAAATATAATGGCTAAGGGAGATAGACGGTGCCAGCCGGTGTGGCCGAGCGGTTCTAGGCGCTTCAGTCTGGAACCGCACGACCGCTACGGTCGCAGGTTCGAATCCTGCCTCGGGCATGGATGTGTGTGATGTCCTTAGGTTAGTTAGGTTTAAGTAGTTCTAAGTTCTAGGGTACTGATGACCTCAGATGTTAAGTGTCATAGTCCTCAGAGCCATTTTGATAGACGGCAATGTGACTGCAGAAAGAATCGCCGTCAAGCACACATTTTCACAGTGACTACCGGGCTACGCAGAGGGCCGAGTTGCTAGAACAACGTGAGTAATCTTCCGCAGTCCATACCTCCCAAAGACGCGTGAAATGGCGGCTCGGCGGCAGTTTTCTGGACCTTACCCAGACGTTAAACGACGCGGGAACAGCGGGCCGGCTGGTGGCAGCGAGCCACGTATTTCGGCGAAAAAAGAAGAGGTCGGTGGCGGACGAGGACTCCCTTCACCGACAACGGGAACCACACAGCGCAGCGGCGGCTCTAGCTGGCGCTTCCCGAGTCGACGCTCGCGCGACACCCAGAATAGACAGGTGGGCCAACTGGGGCGTCTTCCCGGGGTCCGGCCGCAGGGGGTCTTCACCTCGGCCCGCCGTGTCAGACCAACACCGACTCAAAGGAAGGCCTCGGCGCTTGTTCGTGACGTCACGTCAGCTAGGCACGGCGAACGCCAGGTCTGTTGCAGGCATACTCATAATGGTGGTGTCTCCCTCTCTGACAGAGGAAAATGTGAAACTATTGGCGGTAGTTGACCAACACACATTGTTCTGAGAGATTTCTGCTATCAGTTAATTGTGCAATTCATTACACTTCTTAACAAAAGGTTGAAAGGTGGCTACACTGAGCCACAGCGCCAGAGATCGCGCTAGAGAGTATTGTTCCGCCGCCTCCACTGGCAGTGATTATTGAGAGCCGGCCGAAGTGGCCGTGCGGTTAAAGGCGCTGCAGTCTGGAACCGCAAGGCCGCTACGGTCGCAGGTTCGAATCCTGCCTCGGGCATGGATGTTTGTGATGTCCTTAGGTTAGTTAGGTTTAACTAGTTCTAAGTTCTAGGGGACTAATGACCTCAGCAGTTGAGTCCCATAGTGCTCAGAGCCATTTGATTATTGAGATGTCGTAGTGGGCAGTGCTTGTCGAGGACTCGTAGTAGTCAGTTCGTGTTGAGATGTGCTAGAGGGCAGTGCTTGTCGAGATGTTGTAATAAGGAGTGCTTGTTCCATGTTTTATGCAGTTGTTTGATGGGAAAGACAGCAGATGGTTCGAATGGAAATACTGTAATGATCAGAGTGCTTTTCGTCAATATATATGAAGGTAAAATATTGCGAGTTTTTTTTCATTATTTCCATGTTTTAAATAATGCGTCATTACAGGTTCAGTCAACAAAGCATCTGGCTTGTGTTCTTGGATTAGAGTGTAATTCTGGTTTTCTTGCGTAATTATGGTATTTCTATTTTCTTTAATTAATTCAGTATAAATGATATTTAAAATTTCTTGTGTTATTGAAGAAGAACCGTGCCAGATGCGTACGTTGAGTCATACTTCCACACACAGAACAGTTATACTTGTGCTTTGGTTTCGTAGGTTTTATAGTTGCTGGGGACTTAATTAATTAATTGTGTTAATGAAAATTTCCATTTCATTCTTTGTTGTTGTTCTATGCAGTCAGATTGCGTAATAATACTAGTCAGGGGCAACCGTTTACGAGACTTCGTAATCGAACAGACAGCTACTAAAACAAAAAATTAAAATTATTTGCATTTTATTATAATTAAGCCCCCATGCACGTGGCGACCGCTGCTTCGGATCGTCCCTTGGAATTCTTCTGATTGTAGAAATAGTAGACAGTAGGATTGTTGTAGTAATTTGTAGTTTAGTAATTGTAGTCTATATTGCATGTGTAGATTTAGTAATTGTCATTCTTCTAATGGTATTTTTTTTGCAAAATTTCATTTCTGTTGTCTTGTCTACGGGTTTGACAATTAGTGCAATTATTTCAATTGTTCGATTAATCGTGTTTGAGGGAAACATTCGTGTGAATGGTATTGTTGGAGATAAAGTGTCATTGTGTGTAATTTTCATATAGCGACGAGTTTTGTATGTTTTGTAAATGATTACGCGGTCAATGAAAAAGGCAAAAATGATGGACAGTCAGAATGACGAAATTGTTGACATGGCGAACTCGCCAACACAGGACAACAGTATGATGGATAATGAAGTTGAAAACAATTTAAGAAGTCGGGAAAGTAGTCCGGAACCATTTCAAAATTTTTCTCAATCAGAAAATTCACAGAATACGAGCTTAACGACAGAAGATATGCAGCAGTTGATGAGTGCAATATTACATTTTAGATCTGAATTTAAAACAGAGATGGGAACTTTGGCAACACTGTTAGACTCACGAGAATCTAAATTAAGAGCAGCGATAAGAGGGTTAGAATCACTACGAAGAACAATTAAAACCGAATTAAAAACAGTGGGATCACAGTTACGATCTGAATTAGAAACTGATATGGGAACAATGGAAACACAGTTAGGCTCACGAACAGGGACATGTTTCAGATACATGAAAGACGAATCAAATAAAGAAATTAGAGAAGAAGTACAACCGATTTTGAAGGCTCACAATAATAGCTTAATTTCAACAGAAATCAGACAAGAGGAACAGGACAGAGAACAGGAAGAAAGAGATCGCGTGATAGTACAAAAATTTTCAGAGTTAAATTTACAACGTGCACACGATAAGGAAGAATTATTTGAGAGAATCGAGGAATCCGTACCAAATGACAGAAGAAATAATCTAACACAACAATATGAACAGTTAACTACCAAATGTGTCAATACTGAAACCCGAGTCGCGACACTTACGGAAGACGTAAATAAACAGAAAGAAAAAATAGGTGACTTATCGGAAAGAGTTGAGGAGATTTCAGATAAATTGATAAGTCTTAGTTTAAATGGGGATAGAGATTCAGATGACACAGCTCCATTACCATATGCAGAAACCGAAGAGTACCAGAACATAAATAAACATGTTGAAAATCAGGGAAAATTTAATGAACGTGTTAAAAGGGAAGTTGAGGCATTACGAAAGCAAGTCAAACAAATCGAAGGCGAAATTATAGGAAAATACAGTAGAAGAAATTTAGAATCACAGATAGCAGAAGGGTTTGAAGAAAGTAATTTGTTTCATTTACGGGATGCAACAAGAGAGCGCCAGGCGCGTGAACTTGACAATAATCGACATTGGGACTGGGACAGACGCGGTAGGTCTTTGTCGCCACGAGGCGAAAACTTTGACTATAAACACTTTTTGACTGTTCGGAAATTTAAGATCTTCCGCAATTCTAAGAATGACATACGTCCATGTTCATGGTTGGATCGATTTACGTGCGCACTTCCGCCAGATTTGCCACTGAGTCACAAACTGAAATTTATGTGCAGCTATTAATGTCCTCAGGGGATTCACTACACTAAGTGAATATGTGCCGTAGCGATCACAGGGCCCCGAGCTGTAGTGGTGCTATTTCCCTTTTAGTTTTCTGCACCGCTGCCTACTCTTTCACTATTCTTTGTATCTATAAAAAACAATTCTTCTACTATCCATCTATCTAGACAGTAGGGAAAGAATAACCGGATTTGACTGTTTTACCCAAAAGTGACTTTGGAAATTACCGTATGGACTTACTATATTTTCTGCAGCATTCATTCGTAGTTTAAATCAAATTTTACCTGTTTATCTTCGTGACAATATTACTTCATATGTTGACGATATTCTTATTGCTAAACGTTCTTGGAGTGAGCACAACAAAAGTTTGGATTCATTATTACGTATTTTTGCAAGAGTTGGCATTACAGAGAACTTGGAAAAATCTGAATTTGGTCGTTCACAGGTGAAATTTCTCGGTCACATTATTTCTACAGAAGGTATTCTTCCTGATCCAGAAAAACTAGACGCTATTCGTAATTATGCTGTTCCTACCACAAAACGTGATGTTCGTAGTTTCCTTGGTGTCTGTAATTTTCTTAGACGTTTGTTAGATTGGATGATTTGGCCACACCTCGTTTACACATTTCATTTATGCACACTTTGGTCCCGGAAAATGCTTTCATAAATTACGAGAAAATTGCTACTTCAGTAATATGGAAAAACGTATTCGATCTGTTCTTGCCAAATGCAAATTATGTTAAAAGTCTAAGCCGCCAATATTTCTCACAGAGCACCGTTGTTTCCTATCATTCCAGCGAAATTAAAGGAGATGGCTGCAGTCGCTTTGTTCGGTCCAGTGGTTCGTTCTACTAATGGTTTTGCGTACATTTTCGTAGCAGTGGAATTGACATCAAAATATCTGTGTTTTACACCTTTACGCAAAGCAACAGCTCGTTCAGTATCCAACGCTTTCATCAAACATTTTCTTAAAGAAGTTGGTCATGTTGATAAGGTTATATCAGATAATGGATCACAGTTTCGCTCTAAAATTTGGCTTCGTACTCTACGGCGTCGTAAGATTAAACCAATTTTTATTTCACTTTTTCACCCTCAATCTAATGCTTCAGAGAGATGGGTGAAGGAAATCAATAAATTGTGTCGACTTTATTGTCATCAGAATCACAGAACTTGGGATCAGTATCTTCATATTTTTCAAAACACTCTGAATGAACTTCCTAATGACTCAACTTCTTTACCGCCTCTATTGATATTAAAAAATAAAGTACCAACAAATCGCATTTCTGAAATCGTTCCTTTGCCGCCTTCACGGAAACTGCGGCATTCTGAAGTTGTCAACCTGGCTCTACGAAATATTGCGTCTGCGGCTGCAAGAAGAGAGAAATCAGCTAAACGTCCTGGTCGTTTAAAAATTTTGTCAGTTGGTCAAAAGGTGTTAATTAAGTCTCATCGTTTGTCTCATAAAGGAAAAGGCTTGTGTCGCAAATTTTTTCTGCTTTATAACGGTCCATATAGAGTTCGCAAAATCATTCATGATAACACTGTTGAAGTAGAAACTCTTAAATCACGACGCTCTAAAGGAATACATCATATATCAAACGTTAAAATTTTTGTGGAATGACATACTTTTGAGAAACCAACAGCTACATGTAAACATGCAAAGAATGCAAGGATACCGCGCTCTGTTTTGGCGGCGGCACATACTCAAAGCAACAGTCAGTTTGCGCGCCGCACAAGGCAGTCGTTGACCGCAAACAATCACTTTCTACGTCACGCGTCTACAGCTGATCGAGCCCTCAGTTCGAATGCACTGACAGACGTAAACAAATACACAGTCTAATTTCTCCGACTAAATTCTGTATAAAGCTATGGTGACTTTATAAATTATGTTATTAACGTTCAGTATTTTTCAGGATATGGTTGTATGAAATATTTAAGACCTTCAGGTAAATTCTGTGCGTGTCCGACGTTAAGACGACTTGCTATGGAGAAAATTTCAGGAAGAATGTAATTTCAAAGAAAAAAGTAATAAACTAAAAAAGGTAACTATTAATTGAGTTTATTTTTCAGGTAACATATTTCCACTTAGGTACGTACTTTAGACGTAATTTGCTGCTCGCGATTACGTGAGTCATACTTTGTGCTAATTTCATGTTCTATGAATTTACTTGTGAAGCGACGTGCTTGTGTACATTTGCTGATTTTGACAATTATTGATTAATGAACAGTGTTATTACTTATGTATATTATGCATCGCTTGGCTGCTATGCTTTTTCACTGATGTCATATTTTTTTATTATGTGCCTGTTGTGCTTATTTATTTAAGTTATAATTGTCACCTGATTAATTGTGCTGACTGTGGTTATGTATGTAGGCTATACTTTGTGATTTATCTGCTTGCGCCTTCATGTTTACTTATTAAGATTACGTATGAACATTTATTTGCTTATGCTGATATGATGATAATGACCTGTTTATTATGTAAGATACGTATTTGCTGCTTTGCGTATGGATTGCATATTTACACATTTCTGTTTTTGTTGTCATAACTACTCTTTAATTTGGTGTATAGAAATGCTGATATACTGTGTACGAACATAGAGTTTAGGTCACACTATGGTATTAATTATAGATTGTTCGCTTGGCAGAGCCTCGTTGTAAGGACTGTGCTGCATTCACTTGTTGACATTCTGTTCTCTACTGGTATATTTACTCGCCATTGGATGTTTTGCTTACGCTCAGTGCCTTATATTTTTAAGATAAGAAAATGAACTGCTATAATTCTACGAACGACATGAGTACAAGAAACGTCGTAGAAGTCACATGAGCTGGAGGTTTTATGGAAGCTGTATAAGTTTATGCTAATAGGAAGGAAGCTAACGACATGACATACCAACACTAGGGTTAGACCATTAACAATTATTACACTGCATTCTTCATGAGCAATTGAAATAGGAAGTGACACTTGACACAAAAAATACTCCACATGTTTGTTTCTGCCATGATTCTTGAAGTGGTGTACACACTGTGAAATATTATGATCATTAACACTTTGTAATCGTACTTACTTACTGAAAGTTATTCGAACTAAGTCTGTTAGAGGTCATGTATGCATTTCTTTTATTTAATGATGGACAAGGAACCAAAATGTATCTTATAATTTATAATGAGTAGAAGATTTGAGTCAGATGGATTATACAGAGGTTGTGTGTGGACACTGTGTCTTCAGATTGTATGGGATGCCGAATTGAAGTTTGCACTAGGATTTTGTCTGTACTTGTTCGAGGAGACTGACTAGAGGGAAGAGTTGTTATGGAAGTGAAATGATATTGGTGCTGAGGTACTGACGTATCAACGTATTGAAGAGGTACTATAGAGGTATTGAGATTATGTGAAGTTGATGATTATTGGAGTTTTCGTGGACAAGAGGTAAGGTAAATGATATTGATGATAAGGTTTATATGTATCGACGTATTGAAGATGTATTATTGAAGTATTGAGATTATGTGATGCTGATGATTATTGGAGTTTTGGTGGATAAGAGGTAAAGTAAGTGAGGAGCATATTTTTTTTTGTTGGTCTATATGGAACAAGGAGGATGAAGATAGCAGACTAGAACACTAAAGTAGAAGGAAGATAGTCTATACACACACTTTGTTAAATCACTAAGCAGTATATACTTTTTTTTGGAGAGAGGAAGTAATTGCATATCTTGGCTCACTGACAGTTGTTCAGCAACAGTACATTTTGATCTGGCTTGGCAAACATTGGTCTTGACATGATGACTATGACGTTGACTAACTATTATTGACTGTTATACATTGCTGCCACTACTACTTGATACACATGATGAACATAAAATTTTGACAGAATTGCATTTACACAGTTGACACTATTCAACTACACAGTAGCACTAAATGTGGATGAAAGATGAGTGAGTGTGTTTTGTGTGTTTTCCTTTTATAATCCCAGAGAAGTGATCCCAACCTATCTCCTAAATTTTATTTTACTTGTTTGTTGTGGCTTGCACTGACACCCATAAATATTATAGGTTTACTGCTATTTGTGTATTGTAATATTTAATATGACAATTATCTGATATCATTTGTGTGTTTATTATTATTTGTATGATGAACTGTCTAATTAGGGAAAGTGAATATTATGGACTGTTACCTGCACTTATTCAACATGGTGGATGCCACCTGGACATGTTTAATTTCTGCTGATGAACTGTGTGATTAGTGATAGGGAATATTATAGACTGTTATTTGCACTTTTTCTACATGATTGGTGCCACTAGAACATGTTTAATTTCTGCTGATGAACAGTGTGATTAGTGAAAGTGAATATTATGGACTGCGGTCAGCACCTGCTCAACATTGCTGGGTGCCACTGATGGACTGCTTCTACCGAAATGATGTCACTTGTTGGTGTCGGCACCTGCTCAACATTGCTGGGTGCCACTGATGGACTGCTTCTACTGAAAAGATGTCACCTATTGCTGTGTGCACCTGCGCAACATTGCTGGTGCCACTAATGGAACTGCTTATACTGAAATGGTGTTACTTGTTGGTGTCTGCACCTGCTCAACATTGCTGGGTGCCACTGATGGACTGCTTCTACTGAAAAGATGTCACCTGTTGATGTCTGCACCTGCTCAACATTGCTGGGTGCCACTGATGGACTGCTTCTACTGAAAAGATGTCACCTGTTGATATCTGCACCCGTTCAACATTGCTGGTGCCACTAATGGAACTGCTTATACTGAAATGGTGTTACTTGTTGGTGTCTGCACCTATTCAACATTACTGGGTGCCACTGATGGACTGCTTATACTGAAATGGTGTCACTTGTTGCCGTGTGTACCTGCTCAACATTGCTGGGTGCCACTGATGGACTGCTTCTACCGAAATGATGTTACTTGTTGGTGTCTGCACCTATTCAACATTACTGGGTGCCACTGATGGACTGTTTCTACTGAAAAAATGTCACTTGTTGGTTTTTGCACCTGTTGACCATTGCTGGGTGCTACTGCTGGAACTGTCAACTACTTGTTTCTTGGGCTATGGAAAGCGTTTATGTGAATATTTGTATAAACTGATTTTTTGTGTATTACTGTTTGTGAAAAGTTATGAGACTCTTACCTGCACATATTCGTCATTGCTGACGCTATTGATTGAACTGTTTAACCACATAATACTTGTGTAAACTATTATGTAAAGTCACATGTATGAAAGAATTTGTATTGCTTACTGTATTTTATATATTAGGTTATTGAAAGGTCAGTGCAAAGCCAAAATTTTATCTAGTTATATGATATTTACGTATTAATATTATCTTTTATTTTTGTCTGTATTTTTTTGACGAATTTGGTGGTATTTTCACCACCAATGCTGGCAAAAATACCATCAAATTCTAGCCCGTGGAGGAAGGGCATATGAAAGGTGGCTACACTGAGCCACAGCGCCAGAGATCGCGCTAGAGAGTATTGTTCCGCCGCCTCCACTGGCAGTGATTATTGAGATGTCGTAGTGGGCAGTGCTTGTCGAGGACTCGTAGTAGTCAGTTCGTGTTGAGATGTGCTAGAGGGCAGTGCTTGTCGAGATGTTGTAATAAGGAGTGCTTGTTCCATGTTTTATGCAGTTGTTTGATGGGAAAGACAGCAGATGGTTCGAATGGAAATACTGTAATGATCAGAGTGCTTTTCGTCAATATATATGAAGGTAAAATATTGCGAGTTTTTTTTCATTATTTCCATGTTTTAAATAATGCGTCATTACAGGTTCAGTCAACAAAGCATCTGGCTTGTGTTCTTGGATTAGAGTGTAATTCTGGTTTTCTTGCGTAATTATGGTATTTCTATTTTCTTTAATTAATTCAGTATAAATGATATTTAAAATTTCTTGTGTTATTGAAGAAGAACCGTGCCAGATGCGTACGTTGAGTCATACTTCCACACACAGAACAGTTATACTTGTGCTTTGGTTTCGTAGGTTTTATAGTTGCTGGGGACTTAATTAATTAATTGTGTTAATGAAAATTTCCATTTCATTCTTTGTTGTTGTTCTATGCAGTCAGATTGCGTAATAATACTAGTCAGGGGCAACCGTTTACGAGACTTCGTAATCGAACAGACAGCTACTAAAACAAAAAATTAAAATTATTTGCATTTTATTATAATTAAGCCCCCATGCAAGGTGTACTCCTGAACTTAAATTTCCACCTGTTTTAAGGATTGACATACAAAAACAACTTCATTGTCCAGCAGCATCAGAATTCGTGCTTCTTTACCTTATTTGTAAATCTGAGGAAGTTACGTTTGTACTGAGTTGCTTTTACAAGAAACTGTGAACATATTGGTGCTCTTCTTTAGGTATCTTGATTGACTATGGGGTGAGGAGCACTGAATGTTAATGAAATATCTTGCGATTGTACTCGTTGGGGGAGGGGGTTGGGGACAGAAGAAGAGGCAAAAGAGAGATGCTTGTTTTATCAAATAATTTTTTTTATCTTATAAAGTTTCTCCTTTCAGTTGCAAGAGGGGAATATTTATCTTTTCTAATGTGCATAAACACAAAAACAAAACCTTACAAAAGATTCCACCGTAAATGCTACAGTTTCTTCCCACTGTCACCTTGCAAAACACATTGTTTATGAACCAGCTTGGTTTCATCGTAAATGGTGACACTTTTGAATATGGTTAGGCATATTCCTTAACAAATTATCCAGGTAAGTCTGTGGGATATTGTCCCACTCTTTCCCAGCGGCCTCTATGTGGCCCTGTAAGGTATCTGGTTGGACTGGGCGATTGCAAACTGCTCGTTTTATCAAGGCCCACGCGTTCTCAATGCGGTTGAGACCTGGAAAATATGTAGACCATTCCTTCCGACTGACTAACTGCCCCACTACGAAGGTGACGATGGGGCCGTGCATTTTCATCCGACAGCGTGCATCCCACTCCAGTATGTTCACCAATTGGAACCACAATCCGTGCAAGTAGCCGACCGGTCTGGCCGAGCGGTTCTAGGCGCTACAGTCTGGAACCGCGCGACCGCTACGGTCGCAGGTTCGAATCCTGCCTCGGGCATGGATGTGTGTGATGTCCTTAGGTTAGTTAGGTTTAAGTAGTTCTAAGTTCTAGGGGACTGATGACCATAGCAGTTAAGTCCCATAGTGCTCAGAGCCATTTGACCCATTCGTGCAAGTATGTCGTCACGATACTTCAAACTAGTCATCCTCCCTGCGGCCATACATGATTCCACCCCAAAGCATGACTGAACCGCCTTGATAAGGATGGTGGTCTACGACACAGTTAGGGCGTAAACATTATCCTTTTGCCTCCGCTCACAAATATTAGTATTGTCAGGGTCTAGGCTGATATGCGTCTCGTCGGAAAAGAAGGTTGTGTTGCACTGCTTGGTAGCCCACAAAGAGTGATGTCGAGGCCGTACGACACGAACCCTTGTCTTTTGGCACGTAATCCCTACTCATGGAGCCTATTTGTGTCGACAATTGCGCTCCTGTAGCTGTTTGGAACGGCCGCCGTTGACGTGTAGCACTGTGTTGGGAGTTTCTGCTTGCTGTTATACGCAGATATCATTCTCACACACCTACTGTTTTTCTTCCTCGACCACTTCTGTGACGATTCTCAACTGATGCTGTCGCTGTCACTTTGACTCACAGCGACATTCGCTGCGACGTCCATCTGTCTCATTCCCTGCTCCATTAGAGTGACACCACGAAGCCTCTCATCGTACGTTAATGTTGTCCGAACCATACGGAAGCAATACAATTCTTGTAATGACACACAGCACAAGTACTGCAACACGGTTACCACAGACTGCACACACTGCCCCCTCACGGTAGAAACATCGGACTTTTATCGCTACAATTACATTACAAACAAACAGCTATATTAACGTAACGTACACTGAAGAGCCAAGGAAACTGGTACACCTGCCAAATATCGTGTAGGGACTCCGCGAGTACGCAGAAGAGCCACATGGATTCAACTAATGCCTGAAGTAATGCTGGAGGGAACTGATACCACGAATCCTGCAGGGTTATCCATAAATCCGTAAGAGTAGGAGGGGTTGGAGATCTCTTCTGAGCAGCACGTTGCAAGGCATCCCAGATATGCTCAATAATGTTCATGTCTGGGGAGTTTACTGGCCAGCGGAAGTGTTTGAACTATACTCATCCATTGTTTAATAACGAGAGCGCTCAGCAACTTCCTCGAAGTTGACATATAAGTTCAAACTTTTTCTGACTTAAGTGCTTGCCGTCAAATGTTTTACCACATTAACTCATTTGCAAAATATAAGTTGGAAGCTGTTTTATACATGGGAGTTTGATTCTTTAAAGAATCGGGAGTGTACTGGTTACTGACTCGACTTTAACGCTTTTGTCTGAACAACAACCGCTCCCATCATAGCACTATCCCACTCCATCGTTCAGACACTTTCTCGAAGTCCTTCTTAGTAGGAGGAATCCGACTGCGAAATAACCCCCGCATTATTTTAATGAACTAAATAACATCTCCAGCTTTCGAAGACAGGTAATGACACATCTACTAAAACAACAATAAGGATAACCATTGTCCCTGTGCCGGCCGCTGTAGCGCCTGGAACCGCGCGACCACTACCGTCGCAGGTTCGAATCCTGCCTCGGGCATGGATGTGTGTGATGTCCTTAGGTTAGTTAGGTTTAAGTAGTGCTAAGTTCTAGGGGACTGATGACCTCAGCTGTTAAGTCCCATAGTGGTCAGAGCCATTGTCCCTGTACGCACTCTTTAGCCTTGTACATCCGTCTTGATAATGTATAAAATGGACGTATACCTCTTTAATACAGTGCGAGTTCAGTTATATATAACACTTCTTTCCGATTTTTCGCGTTTCCAAACCTGCTGACTTCAGATACATGCATCCTTGGAAAACAATGACGAATACTCGCAGCATAGATTTGAATGGTATGCTGCAGAACTGCAACATGACAGCACAGAGGACTAAGGTCGCCTATTCTCACGGTGTCTGATTTTTTTGCGGGGTTTTGTGAAAGGTTTCGTCTATGTCGCTCCCTTCCAGTAGCTTCGGGTGAACTCCAACGCCGATTGGCAAGCACAGTGAATGTCGTAATTCCAGATATGCTCGCAAAAATATGTGACGAATGTAATTATCGCCTGGATGTTTTTTGTGCGTCCGGTGGAGGGAAGTTTGAAGGTTTGTGAAAACTTTGATCCAAAACATAATTGCTAAACCTACACCGAGGTTGTGCGTCCATGCGTGTAAAAGGTATACCTTTTGAAAATTAAAAGTAAACATTGTGGCCCTTTGTTTAAGTTAAAATTTATCCAAAATTTCTATCTTCAAGCAAGAAGAGGATTTAGTTTCATGAAATCGGATGAATATTTTTGAAACACTTCGAAATTAATTCGCTGACAGCGAATTCCTTGACATTAGGTCTGTATCTAGTACCTCATTTGCGCCGCGCCGGGACTCGAATCCGCATTTCGTGTTTATCGGGAGCGGTAGCCTTAACAATTTTGGCTATCCGTGCACGCTTCCCGGACCGACCGAAACTTCTGTATGTTACACTGCCCACATCCTTATATCTTAGCCCACTAAATTTATCACCTAATGCTGGCAGCATTACTTGGATTACCGCAGTAGGGAGAACGAGACAACGAGGGAATGAGACCAGTGTTGTTATCATTGTGTGACCGCCTAGGCTTGTAATACTTACTTGCATGTCTGAAAGAGCAGGCACTGTTTGACGATCCAGTGCTGTGCGAAACATTTTCGAAATTAATCTACAGACGACGAATTCCTTGACATCGGCCGTATTTAGTATATATCTGCTACGGTCCGTCAAAAATTTTCGTATGATGTATTGGGTAGTAGATCTATAGCTAAAACAGCTGACGTCAAGGAATTCGCTGTCAGAGAATTAATTTAGAAAATACACGGACGAGCCAAAGCATTATGATCACTGCCCACAGCGACGCTGGTTGGCGGCTGGTGGTGTTGCGGGCACCTGCGCGGTAACAACAGTATGTGAGAGGAGCAGATACGACTGGGGGATCACCCTAGTGAAGACCCGGGCTGCAAATGAGGAATCCACTGAGAAAAGAGACTTTTAAAAAGGGCAGTTTATTAACACGCATACTGTGTGAACAAGTATGGCAAACGGCGAAGCTGGTCGAATGTTCACGTGCTACTGTCTCGAGCATCTACGGAAAGAGGTAGGAGAACAGCGAAACTACTGCTAGACGCTAAGTGGTTGGACGTCCACGACTCTTCACAGAATGTGGGCTTCGGAGGTTTGTGTGGTTATCTTTGGCATCTCTGCCGAAAGAGCATAATGCTGGTGCACGCTCAAGTGTTTCAGAGCACATCGTTCGTCGTACATTGTTGAACATGGAGCTCAGCTGCAGACCACCCCTATGCGTTCACACGTTGATCCTGCGAAATCGTCAATTATTACTGCAGTGGGCACGGGACCATCGCGATTCGACCGCCGATCAAAGGAAACGTGTCAGCTCTTCGGGTGAATCACATTTTTGCTACACTTGGTCGATGGTCGCCACAAACACCGTCATCGAGACGGACGGCGGCTCGAAACGTGCAGTGCGTCACGGACGCAGGATGGTGGGAACAGTATTACGCTATGGGAGACATTCTCCTGCGCTTGCATGGACCTGTGGTAGTACTCGAAGACACGTTGGCAGCTGCAAACCATCTGCATCACTTCATGTTTGAGATCTTCCTCGACGGCCATGTCATCTTTCAGCATTACAGTTGTTCGTGTCTCGGAGCCAGAACTGTGCTACAATGGTTTGAGGAGCATTATAGTGAACTCAAGTTGATGACTCGGCGACCAGATTCGCGTGATGTAAACCTGTGGATCCCATCTGGGTCGCTATCGGGCGCCATCACCTCGTACGAAAATCAGTGGCCCGTTATTTACGCGAATTACATGACCTGTGTGTAGACATCTAATGTCAGATACGTTCACAAATCTACCAATAAACTGTCGGATCGGTGATACGCAGAAACAGCGATGTATTTCGTTCCAAAGACGGACCGACAAGCTATTAAGCAGGTGGTCATTATGTTTTGGCTCATCAATGTATTTCGCACAGCTGTGGATCGTCAAACAGCGTCTGTTCTTTCAGACATGTAAGTAAGTATTTTTGAAACATCCTGTGTATTTTTCCTCAAGGCATTTATACCAAGGAGCACGTGCATCGCACGCGTTAGTCATTGAAGACCTGCTAACGCATGAAAAATTAATTCCCTACTATTGCTTCATTATCTCAAGATACTCAGATTTGGACCCTAAGAAGTCTGTAAAATTTTGGAGTATGAAGTTTGGGCCATTCTGTACTTGAAAGAAATTCTGTGAGATAGAGATTTTGTTACCAGTGGAGGATGTAGGGACGTTGCCGAACGGCTACCGTCAAGACGACGCCCGTCATGAAGATGGGAGACTGTAGGATATTATTTTACTTCGTTCTCTCTCTCTCTTTCTGTGCAGCTAACGACGAGAAGCGGAAGTGCGTAGTCAGTTGCGTCTCGCACTCGGTGACGCGGGCGCGCGCTCGTACTTCGGGGAAGTGCTGTACAGGGAAGTGCTGCACAGACTGTGATGCAAGTGTCGCCTCGGCTAGATCCGGAAGCGGAGGGCGACGGAAGGAGTCGCCGCGGTCGGCGCCACGAGTTCAACGTCCTGCTGGTGACTTCCCAGATCTTCCGTCGCCACCTCACTAATCTCCCCGAATACCCGGCCGAGATTGGACCGGCTGCTGTTTAAAAATACAGCGCGTGGCCACGCAGCCTCACTGGTAGGTGGGAGGAGGGGGAGGGGCAGGGGGGACACGCCGCGGGTCATCGGAGTGCACGAGTTTCGGGAGCGGCCCTTCCTTCCCTCCGGTACCAGCGTCCCCGTGGCGTCGTGCGAAGTTTGTCTAGTATTCCCACTATCACCACATTCCACTCTTGGAGCTTCGTTTGGCACTTATTGAAGGTGTTTCTCACAATCTAAAAGATGCAGCCCGCCTTCTACCCTGATATAAATGTGATACACCTTAAACACTTAGACGGACCAAATTGGAATTCCAGTGTTACATGCCTGTGGGTTATGTCGATTGAAATTTCAAGGCTAGCTTGTTTTCAGTACAGAGAGAGCCATTTCTACAGGTGGACTGATGGCTTGAAGGGTGTTAGGGAATAAGAGACTCTTACGTGAAGAAATGAAGAAGAATTGCATTATATGCTGAATGGAATGAACAATATAATGAGTACAGAATATGGATTGAGAGAAAATCGAAGAAAGACGAAGGTAATGAGAAGTAGCATAAACGGGAACAGCGAGAAACTTAATATCAGGCTTGATGGCCACGAAGTAGATGAAGTTAAGGAATTCTGGTACCTAGGCAGCAAAATACCCAATGACGGACGGAGCAAGGAGGACACCAAAAGCAGACTAGCAATGGCAAAAAGGTCATTCATGGCCAAGACAAGTCTACTATTATCAAACATAGTGCTTGAGTAAAAAATTTCTGAGAATGTACGTTTGGAGCGCAGCATTGTGTGGTAGTGGAACATGGGCTGTGGGAAAACCGGAACAGAAGATGGTTCAGATGGCTCTGAGCACTATGGGACTTAACTTCTAAGGTCATCAGTCCCCTAGAACTTAGAACTACTTAAACCAACTAACCTAAGCACATCACACACATCCATGCCCGAGGCAGGATTCGAACCTGCGACCGTAGCGGTCGGGCGGTTCCAGACTGTAGCGCCTATAACCGATCGGCCACCCTGGCCGGCGGAACAGAAGAGAATCAAAGTATTTGAGATGTGGTGCTACAGGCGAACGTTTAAAATTAGGTGGACTGATAGGGTAAGGAATGAGGAGGTTCTGCACAGAGTCGGAGAGGAAAGGAGTATGTGGAAAACACTGATGTGGAAAAGGGACAGGATGATACACATCTGTGAAGACATCAGCGAATAACTTTCATGGTATTTGAGGGAGCTGCAGAGGGCAAAAACTGCAGACGAAGACAGATATTGGAATACATCCAGCAAATAATTGAGGGCATAGGTTGCAAGTGCTACTCTGAGATGAAGAGGTTGGAACAGGAGAGAAATTAGTGGCGAGCCGCGTCAATCCAGTTAGAAGACTGACGACTCCCCCCCTCCCCCCACTCCAAAAAAAAACGCCATCTATTGGTGTTGCATACAAAACTGTAGACTGAACTACCCCCTGCAGCATGTACATTTCAGTTGGGTGATGAGAGCCTAAAAATCATTGCGACAGGAATAGAAGGTGCAATCAACTCAAGAGCCGTCATTCAAGGTGAGATATGGCACTGACGCCGGCTCACTTCGTAACTGGTGGCAAAATAGTAACTGTTCCATGTAGGACAGAACCGGCAACTAGAAGGGATCTTGCCAAGGAGTTCCGTTAAGATAAAGGAAGGCGTAGGTGGAAAAATGAATACACTCCTGGAAATTGAAATAAGAACACCGTGAATTCATTGTCCCAGGAAGGGGAAACTTTATTGACACATTCCTGGGGTCAGATACATCACATGATCACACTGACAGAACCACAGGCACATAGACACGGGCAACAGAGCATGCACAATGTCGGCACTAGTACGGTGTATATCCACCTTTCGCAGCAATGCAGGCTGCTATTCTCCCATGGAGACGATCGTAGAGATGCTGGATGTAGTCCTGTGGAACGGCTTGCCATGCCATTTCCACCTGGCGCCTCAGTTGGACCAGCGTTCGTGCTAGACGTGCAGACCGCGTGAGACGACGCTTCATCCAGTCCCAAACATGCTCAATAGGGGACAGATCCGGAGATCTTGCTGGCCAGGGTAGTTGACTTACACCTTCTAGAGCACGTTGGGTGGCACGGGATACATGCGGACGTGCATTGTCCTGTTGAAACAGCAAGTTCCCTTGCCGGTCTAGGAATGGTAGAACGATGGGTTCGATGACGGTTTGGATGTACCGTGCACTATTCAGTGTCCCCTCGACGATCACCAGTGGTGTACGGCCAGTGTAGGAGATCGCTCCCCACACCATGATGCCAGGTGTTGGCCCTGTGTGCCTCGGTCGTATGCAGTCCTGATTGTGGCGCTCACCTGCACGGCGCCAAACACGCATACGACCATCATTGGCACCAAGGCAGAAGCGACTCTCATCGCTGAAGACGACACGTCTCCATTCGTCCCTCCATTCACGCCTGTCGCGACACCACTGGAGGCGGGCTGCACGATGTTGGGGCGTGAGCGGAAGACGGCCTAACGGTGTGCGGGACCGTAGCCCAGCTTCATGGAGACGGTTGCGAATGGTCCTCGCCGATACCCCAGGAGCAACAGTGTCCCTAATTTGCTGGGAAGTGGCGGTGCGGTCCCCTACGGCACTGCGTAGGATCCTACGGTCTTGGCGTGCATCCGTGCGTCGCTGCGGTCCGGTCCCAGGTCGACGGGCACGTGCACCTTCCGCCGACCACTGGCGACAACATCGATGTACTGTGGAGACCTCACGCCCCACGTGTTGAGCAATTCGGCGGTACGTCCACCCGGCCTCCCGCATGCCCACCATACGCCCTCGCTCAAAGTCCGTCAACTGCACATACGGTTCACGTCCACGCAGTCGCGGCATGCTACCAGTGTTAAAGACTGTGATGGAGCTCCGTATGCCACGGCAAACTGGCTGACACTGACGGCGGCGGTGCACAAATGCTGCGCAGCTAGCGCCATTCGACGGCCAACACCGCGGTTGCTGGTGTGTCCGCTGTGCCGTGCGTGTGATCATTGCTTGTACAGCCCTCTCGCAGTGTCCGGAGCAAGTATGGTGGGTCTGACACACCGGTGTCATTGTGTTCTTTTTTCCATTTCCAGGAGTGTATCTCCAGCTGCTAAAAAGCTACCACGACGTGAACGGATACACCTCAAGAAGGCCAAGAGTTGAAGTCGTTCTACTGAAGGAGGACATCAAACCACGGCGCTTGTGGACGAAAGCAGTGGTAGAAGAGGTGCGGCACGGCCGAGACGATAAAATAAGATGCACCACTCTCTGGCAGCCGGATGGCTCGAAGATATTTCGACCAGTGCAGTTGCCCATCCCCTCGAGGTAGACCAGGGTACGGGAAGGATGTTGGGGAATGAGAGACTCTTACGCCATCTGTTGGTGTTGTATCTGTAGACTGTGCTGCCTTCTGCAGCGCTTGTGACTGGAACTGTAATGCTGGTACACTTCTGTAGTGACAAATCAATACTTCCCGCCTCCTTTTACACTAGCGGAACCCGCCTCCCGTGATATCTAGTAGTTCGAGTCCACAGTGTGTAATGGTGTCCGGATGCTTTTGATCAGATAATGTACACGACAGTAGCATACGGTTTCAGACCTCGTGAAGGGGAAGAATAATGGACGTTTGGTACTGTGCGATGGTTGATCTAGGTGCGAGGGTGCAAGAAGGGATGGTGACGCGTCGTACCTGTGCTGGTGCCGTGATGCAGCGTGTGGTGAGGCACCCGGGAACAGCCCCCGGCTCTGGTGCAGCGCAGTTCCAGCTCCAGTTGCAACAGCTGGAGACTGCCGCACGCCTCCACGTCCACGCCGCTGCTGCTGGAACGAGAGGACGCAACGTTACTGGAGGCTGCCGCCAACTGCTTAATATGCGCAGCGTCTGCAGATGCCGCGCAGTAGACTAACGAGATAAGTGGCAGACGATTGCTGGATTTCTCTGTTGCCAGCAATGTTTAATCGTACAGTGCGGGCACGGTGAAGGGACGCAACGAGTAGTGATCGGGTACTCGTTAGAAGTCGGAAGACGTACGTGGGGACCTTATGCTCCTTTCGTTACAGGTTCGTTCAGTAAGTGTCACAGAGATGCAGTGAAATCGCTGCGAGACAGGCGTTGTGCATCACGGTTTCGTCTTACAGTTAATGTTCCGAGAGTGCAAGTGCCTAGAATAGTCAACCAATGTATTGCTTCGTCCTAGATGTAAATTTCGCGGAAAGGCCATGAAGCTAAAATTGGATGGATTTGATCTCACTTGGAGACTTACTGACAATAGTTCTTCACGCCAATGGTTCGCAACTGGAATAGGAAAAGGGGAAAATGACGGTGGTGTATCAAGTACCCTCCGCCTCACACTGTGATATGATTGCCGGAGTGTAGATGCAGATCTGAATGTGTGCACTGACCCTCGTTTATTTTCTTCGTCTTTATGAGATTTTAAGGTTAGTGCCCAGATAACGAGTTTCTAAAGCGAAACAACGCAGTTTTCAATAAAACTAAAAAGAATCGCATTTGAAGATGAGAATATTTCCGAGCGCTGTTAAGCATGAAACGTTACTGACACATTAATACACACGTCGGTAGGTAAATGCACAGCTTAATAGGATTTTAGTCGTAAAGTAGTTGGTTCGAATGTCGCTAGTAGGATATATTTCTTTTACTTTTAATTACGTTCCATATTTATTAAAAATGAAAATGTTACTTACCAAATATTTAATCATATTTTTCTAATAAAAATAACATATTTTGTTAAATACTACTGGTATGAAAACGCTAGCATTACAATAAATAAAACTTGCTACAAGAGCGGCGCGGGATTAGTCGAGCGGTGTAAGGTCATGGGCTGTGCAGCTGGTCCCGGCGGAGGTTCGAGTCCTCCCTCGGGCATGGGTGTGTGTGTTTGTCCTTAGGATAATTTAGGTTAAGTAGTGTGTAAGCTTAGGGACTGATGACCTTAGAAGTTAAGTCCCATAAGATTTCACACACATTTGAACACATTTGCTACAAGAATGCAAAATACCGAATAGAAAATCAAATATTTTTTTTTATTTCTAGAGGCTGAACAGTATTATTGATGTATATATTTTTTTCAGCTTAACAAAAAAGTGTTTCGCATGTCTGTATGAAATTTTAGTTCTATTTTCGTATGACCAGTAATTAAATATAAAAATGTGTTATTTGTATTAAAATTATGAATCAGTATTTGTTAATTAACATTACTATTTATTAAAAAATGTGGAATTTAAGAAAAAATGAAAAAAATAAGATATTTTACAAACGAGATGGGAACCAGTGACTTCGCTATTAAATTCCTTTCCCGCTATGTATTTAGCTACCGGCGAATGTATTGATAAGCCAACAATATTTTGTACTTAACAGCGATCGGAAATATTCTAGCCCTAAAAGACGATTTTTAGATTTTATCGAGATTTGCGCCATACTGCTGTATGAAGTTGTTGTTTAGGCATTGACTTTCAAATCCTACAAGAGCACCATTCGGCAAGATCTTCTTATTAGTTCTGGAACGACACACAGTCATCTACTCATCGCCATCCGTTGTGAAATCTGGAAAATGTCTCATTCACGAAATACAGCTGGCTCCGAAACGGAATCCTACCTGCGAGAGGTGCAATCGAAGATAAGTCTGGTAGTTCGCAGATTCCACGTGGCATTAGTTGGTCGGTATCGGAAGCTGTGAGACTTTTCACACGTCCCTTTTATCCCGTTCTCGCAGCTTCCGTGGCATCGAGTAAGGTCTCACTTGTGGTGTTCAAAGCAAATTACGTGACATGTCGCTACGAAGATTCACTCGGAAAAAGGGAACTTACTACAAAATCAATAATGAATGTTCTATAGCTACCAGATTGCTTGCATAAAGATTCCGACATCCGACTTCTGGCCTGGAACAACGCACATTGCTAGCAGTTCATGCACCGCCTCCATCTTGCTCGCGGCAGTATCATCGATAATCTCAAAAACAAAACAAGAATACAGTTTAAAGCCAGTAGAAAAAAAGTCTCACAAAAACACCACACTCATATTTCTTTGGGAACGAATGGAATTTATTAATCTACAACTAAACAACGCCAAGTCTGCTTCTACATCTACATGGATACTCTGCAAATCACATTCAAGTGCCAGGCTTCGTTCACGTAACACCACCTTCAACTAGATATAGGATTTGTATTCTGATATGCTGGTTGAGTCGGTTGAGGTCATTCTGCTCGACAACTTTCGGCGTGCGAGGCAAGTTAGGCGACATGTTTTCCCGCAGATTTCACAAAATGGCTCTAAGCACTATGGGACTTAACGTCTGAGGTCATCAGTCCCGTAGACTAAGAACTACCTAAACCTAACTAACCTAAGGACATCACAGATATCGATGCAGGAGTCGAACTTGCGACCGTAGCAGCAGCGCGGTTCCGGACTGAAGCGCCTAGAACCGCTCGACCACAGAGGCCGGCCCCGCAGATTTATTTGCAAGTAGTTTTGTATATCACATGTCAGCATTAGACAGGAAGCTGAGATGTTCTTGTATCCTCGCGCCAGTATCAACCCTTGCTTGTATTTCATTTTTTCTCTGCTACGCCGAAAGAGGGTCTCGGTGGTGGCACGATTATCTCCCAGATCGTTTATGTAAATCAGAAGGAGTAATGGCCCTACCATGCTACCGGTGTGGCTATAAACGCCGGATGCGTGTGTATATCTGCCCACATACATCGCGTTACTAACATGCGTGTAACGGACAGCTACATTGACCATTCTGTCCACAGTCGGATCGTTCAACAATTCAGACACAATCTGGCTGTGCGATCGTTATTTGTTTTCTTTCTTGGAGTCGCTAGTTCCAGAATTTCTGCAGGAAATTAATGGCCATGGTAAGGGAGCAGATAAATAACTAGGGAACGTGAATTCTTTTCGTTTCGTTTTTCGGTCTCAAGGAAACGGCGGTGAAACTCTGAAGAAACTGATACCACGTGAGAAGGTGCGCTGGAAATGCGAATATATTTTGTAAGACGTTAGAGTGTCATGAAATCGAACAAAAACAGGCAATCTCCCTGTGAACAATATTTATGTATTGAATTAGGGACTTTGCTATTTGCTTTTGACAGTTGGCTGAGATTACTAACTTTGATGGTGAGAGGGCGTAAGTAATTTGATTTGTAAGATCTGATTAACTACATAGTTAACGAACTTTTTTCCCTCGATTATAACCACCAATTTATTTTTTTTGTACTATATTAACACTAATGCAATACCAAGGCATTTTCCATAACGCGCATTGTCAAGGGGGATTGGCGAGGGGGGGTTGCTTTATGCCCATCCGGAAAAAAGAAGCAAAATTCGTTAATTGTTGTTGAAATATACTAACAACATACTTTTTAAAGAAATACTGTTATGTGAGTAGGGTCCAAAACCTGAAAATACGTTTTTAGCACAGTATTAGCAATATCAACGCACTTTCAATAGTGTGTGTGCTACCGACTCCACGACCACCACAAAAAAGTTTAAAAAATGTATATTTCATTCGTCGTTGTTCACTTTTACTCTCAACTACTTTTTGAAGAGACGTTGATGTGTAAATACGGCCCTGAACCTCGAAATATCAAATACGACATTCATTGGTACAGTGACATCTACTACTGAGACTTAACATTTTGGGCTCAGTTTAACTGAAAAACTTAAAACGTATTTGGAACCTAGTATAAGAATTCATTAAAAACAATAAATACTTTTTCAAAATTTTAAAATATAATGTAACTGACTAGATTATAATGTTTTCAAAAGGTGGGCACAAAGTACCCCCCTCCCCCTTGATATTGCGAGGGTTAAGCACAAAAGACATGCATACTTGTCCCCAGCAATTCACATTAAGATGACTTGCACAGCAGAAGGTCGCAGGATAGTACAAGAAACACCTCGTCATTAATCGCCGCCCAAGGCAGGAAACCTGGTGAACCATCATAAACAAGACGTTCGTTCTGCATTCACTGTGCCACTCTCTGCATCCTTCCTGCCTCTTTCTTATTTTCATGTCCGTTACGCAGAACTCAGTCCTGATACTTGCTATGAACAATTGTGCATAGACTTGTTTAAGTCCTTCCATAACTGTTTTTTCTTTATATTTCTGCTGCAAGCGAAATATATGTCTGTGTCTCGGTATTCTGCGATTATGCTGTAATGCGTCTCGATGACGTTCCTCACAGCTTCTTATACTTGGCTTACTTTACAGCCTACATTTTCGAATCACAGCCTTACTATTACGTCGTAATCGTATGGTCTACAGTGCGCAGTTGAGGGTAATGAATTGGCGAGTGATACACAGGGCCTTCCCCACATCTTTAGTGTGCCAATCATACAGCTGGCAGAGGATTTTGTCGTAGTACTTCGAAGTAAGGAAATAATCGTCAGAAATGAATATTTAGTTCTCATTGACATAAATAACTTGCAGCCTACAGGAATAAATTGAGCACATATCAGTTCATAGTAACGACTTCTAGTGCCAATGTATGTAGGTGTCTACCCATCGGCGATTAATCTCCTTCCGTTAGGATGACACATGTAACCAAACTTTTCTCTGTACATCCTAAGGCATTTCCGACTGCAATTTGCTGCTGCACCACCATACGTTAAATGCCTGTCTGGAAGTTCCCGTAACTAGGAACGCTCTAACGAGTCATGTGTATAAGTAGTAATAAACGCCATCGTGTGCGCCTCGCAGTCGCTTAGGTACTGATTTTCGAGGTAGCGCTGTGAAACAAAGAGTTAACAGAGGACGTGCCGCACGCATTGCTCTTTCAAGGTATCATTGTTGTTGCTGATGCTGTTGTGGCCTTCAGTCTGGAGACTGATTTGATACAGCTCTCTAAGCTGTACCCCGTGCAAGTCTCTGCACCTCCGCGTAACCACAGCGACATACGTTCATTTGACCTGCTTACCGTAGTCAAAGCTCGCTTTTCCCCTGTAATTTCTACCTCCACATTCTCTCCGTTACCAAGTAAACTATTCCTTGGTGCCAACCAATTTATGTATCAACTTATTTCTTCTTTCACACAAGTTTTGGCATAAAGCTCTTTTCCCACCAGTTCGCCAGTACCTCGTCTCCTACCTTCCAAACTTTACAGAAGCTCTCCTGCGAACCTTGCAGAACTAGCACTCCTGAAAGAAAGGATATTGCGGAGACATGGCCTAGCCACAGCCTGGGGGTTGTTTCTAGAATGAAATTTTCACTCTACAGCGACTGTGCGCTGATATGAAACTTCCTGGCAGATTAAAGCTGTGTGCCGGTCCGAGACTCGAACTCGGGACCTTTGCCGTTCGCGGACAAGTGCTCTACCGACTGAGCTACTCAAGCACGACTTACGCCCCGTCCTCACAGCTTTAATTCCGCGAGTACCTCGTTTCCTACCTTCCAAACTTCAATTACCTCTTCCGCAACCGCGCCCCAGAAAATTTCGACGTTTTCGTACAACATAGATTGACCATTATCAATAGTGTTCTGCTACAGCTGATATACTTTGCTGTAAGAGGCGGATGTACCTGCGGTGTTCGTTAGTCTTTCATGGACGGTACGAACCCAATGTATGAGAAGCCACATTGATAGCAGAGCTTGTAAATCCCAGCCTTACGGAGCATCAAATCATCTTTGACGGAACCCAAGAGTGCTGCTGTTTTCATTGGAGGACAAAAAAAAATCACGTTTACTTTATGCTTGCTGAGGATGCGTCCCGATAGGGTTCACACATTTAACAGGGAAGCTATGGATTTAAATCTTTCCGTTGCTTCTTCTTTATTGGCTATGACCACCTTTGGTTTCATTCGTAGCGCGTATCGGTGAAGATAAATTACAAGAATTTTTAAACTATCCTAATTCGATCCATACACAAATCCAGTTTACAATCGAAGTTGAAAAGGAGGGGTGCCTTTCATTTTTGGATGTTTTGGTTCGGTGCAAAGATGATGGCACCGTGGGACACACAGCATATCGGAAACCGATGCAAACATTTATATTTACGTGCAAAGAGCTGCCATCATCCTTCTCAGAACTTCGGTTCACAGCGCACACATCGTTGCTGACGAGAACAGTCTGCAGGACGAGCTACACTTAAAGAGAGTTTTTGAAGCCAACGACTATTCTCCTTAGCAGATACTTAAGGTGCTAAGAATGAAATCAAAAGTGGCCTTAAGTAATACAGAAGAAGAAAGAGGAAGATTTAAATCCACGTACAGGTGTAACGTGTAGTTATAGGAGTTCTGCAAATCATAAGCACGCTTCCTTTTACCAGCGGAGCATTGATATATAGCAATAACCCGTAACAAACTCCCATCACTTCTGTGATACCTATCGTGGGACACACGTCGCAATGTTAGTGAAAGGGTTCAGCGGCAGACGCAAAGATGTATACACTCACACAGGGTGACGCTGTGAAATTGGAGCGATAGGAGTAGCACTTGTAAAAGGGACATAGCCGAAATCAGCTGAACGCGTGGTATAAACGACAGTGACTGTAGAAAAGCCAAGGTGGAAAGTAGAAATCTCTTTAAATAAATTTGCGGTTGTGACACCCGATATGAAAACGCTTGAGGCGTACCTGGGCAGCGAGGGCGTCAACCTTTAACCCTCCGGGCTACCGCCCACAGAGCCGGTGAACTACAAAGAGGGGGAGGGCGGCGGCTGCGTGGGAGGTCGGAAGTGGTGCAGAGGCAACACCGATGCGGGCCACGTGGGCAGCAACACGTGCGCCGGCGGTCCGCGCTGGGGGGCACTGCGAGCTGTAAACAAACCGCCTCTGGCTGGCGCCGAGTGGCGGGTCGCCACACGCAAAGTGCTTCCGCACCGCCTAGAGGTGTGGGAGGGGAGGGGGGCGCTTTAAGTCTCTGACGCGGCTAGCGAGGGCACGATGGAGGCCTCTAGTCACTTCAGTCACCTAGCTAGCACGGTGCCTCAAAACTGCCGAAGCTGATGCACGAGCAAGATATTGCGAATTCGCGTAATAGCCTGAAACTTTATGTCAGGGGTCTCCGAACTACGGCCCGCGGGCCGAAACCGGCCCGCGAGAGCCGGCAAACCGGCCCGCGTTAGCTGGCCGGACATCCCCGGTATCCAGCCCGCCAAATATTCGAGGTGGTACCTATACTGCCAACAATTGAGTTTCGAGGCCTATCGCGGCCAATACACCGCTACATTGTCGGAGCTCTATCTTTACTAAGCGGAAGGTCATCGTTAAACTTGTGGCTATCCACAATAAACAGACAGACCATTCTCCGATTTTCAGATTTTCCTTGTCTCTTCGAATTCGAACTTTGAATTGGCCCACACTTCGTCGTCTCACCTACTAGTACAGCGCATAAAACACTAAAAAACTCGTGAGACACTCGCAACATAGACACAATCACGCAACAGAGCTATCAAATATATGCTCTGGCTCTGCTACTCGCTACAAGAAATAACAATGCGTCGACATACTCTACCTCTGTTACGTCATGCAATAATAGTGTTGCTAACAATGATTTTGAGATTTCGTTAATTTGCAGGACGCTTTCGTGAAGAATGTGCAGTGACATACTTTTTTGTCGGTGAAATTCGCCAGAATAAAATACGCCAGAATTTCGGTCAGGTACGTCCACCAATCAAAATTATATAATTAAATAAAAATCGTAGTTCGTTTCAGTGCTAGCTATTCCCACAACCTTAGATTTTTGCGATTTCATCTTTCCTTTAGCCTTACATTACGGTGATCATGGAGTGCTTTAATCCCACTAGGCAGATCTTGGCCCTTATGACTTCGTGGAGGAGTCAATGTGGCCCGCGGACTAAAAAATTTGGAGACGCTTGCTTTATGTCACAGAAGTGGACCCGTCTGAACAACGCAATTCGGTTTTTTTCCAAATTTTTCTCTTTTTGCGTACAGACTTCACGTCTTAGTTGTATCCGTAACTTCCATGGCTGTAAGAAAACGTTATTAAGGGCGCCACCAGACGTTGCTTCCTCCATACAGATGTGTGGAGTGTAAGATGCTATATGATCACAATTTTTTGTACGTAGCTTGAAAATGCCTGAAGGGACAAAGTTAGCTAATACCTAAATCATGAAATAAAATGATCATTTCAAAATAAAAGCAGCCTACACAAGAAAATTCTTAGACTAACAATTGATCAAAAAGTAACCCGAAACCCTCACCAACAAACTACCCAAAAGAAAGCCCACTATAGATTATTAACCAGCCGTCCTCCGAACCCTGCAACGGCATACATTTCGCGTCGCCTCCCATACCCAACTACCTTCTCCCACACGTACCTTGTAGCAGCTCATAAAGTTCCCACAACCCCTCAAACGCCTGGAAAACCTTCACCTTTCCGTCATCACCCGTAAACGTCAGTCCCAGCACCCTATAGGCTCCCATGGCTTTCAGAACCCAACTGTTGAGCATGTGTCAATACATCACGCCTTCCCTTCGTCTAATATGTCCTTTCCCAACGTAATTTCAATCGCCTTCCCCTCCAAGACCATTAATTGATCTCTGAAATCTATGCTTCCTACTACAACCTTTCTTACCGCGCCAAATGATGGTTCCAGCACACACTAGCCCATCTGCAATCCCTCTCTTCTTCTGTTCCACCTTACCAGTGCCTTCCCACCAAAACTATTCACATCCTTGTCCATTTAATATCCTCCTCAGTACTTCATTCATACCGAATCTTGTCGACACTTACAAGGAGCTCGATCCGATCATGTCATACACGTAATAAAGTGAATGATATCTTCATCATCTTATCGAAACCATCGTCACCTATTTTACCTTCAAAACTTTCTTATACAGGGTGATTCAGCTGCCCGTAAGGGACAGTTAACCTTGTAGCTTAGTCCCTTTAATCTCAAACCAACCAATCAATCAGCTGCACGTACCGCTGTCGTTTTGTGCCGCCCACAGTACTTCTGTATCAGGAACGGTATCCAGACTGGCGATAGTCGAATAATCGATATATATTCCCTCTCAGAGCTTTGGGTGACTGCTAGCAAACGGAATCATACTGTAACAAATACACGTGAGGATTGTCCATGAGTTACACGGTATTTTTGGACTAAGATGTACCTTAATTCTGCCATTCTTATCCAAGTGTCTTCACTCTTTCTTCGTAAAATTAGCGGTTCAGTTATACAGGTTTTGGATGTCTTTGAGTTTATTCCGTTTATAGTACTTAATCTTTTTTAAATGGTTCAGAAACGTTGCCTTATACACTATGATTCAACAACGGATACAACGGTAAGTTTGTACCGGCTATAGCACTTAATCTTTTGTAAACGTTGCCTTCTATAGTGTGCTTCACCATCGGAAACAACGAAGTCAACGGAAGATAAGAAAATTGGAAGCGTGGAAGTAACAACTCCCTGTTATATACAGAAAAGCCAAAGAAAGTGATACACCTGCTTAATATGATCTAATTTCTGAAGTAGTGCTGGAGGGAATTGAGACCATGAATCCTGCAGGGCTGTCCATAAATCCGGAAGAGTATGATGGGGTGGAGATCTCTTCTGCGCAGCAAGTTGCAAGGCATTCCAGATATGCTCAATAATGTTCATGTCTGGGAAGTTTGGTGGCCAGCGAAAGTAAACTCGGAAGGGTGTTCCTGGAGCCAGTCTGTAGCAATGCTGGATGTGTGGGGTCCTGCTGGAATTGCCCAAGTCCATCGGAATGCACAATGGACATGAATAGACGCAGGTGATCAGACAGCGTCCTTACGTACGTTTCACCTGTCAAAGTCGAATCTAGACGTATTAGGGGTCCCATATCACTCCAACTGCACACGCCGCACACTATTACAGAGCCTCCACCAGTTTGAACAGTCCCTTTCTGGAATGCTAGGGTCCATCGACATGACGTTGTCTCCATACTCGTACACGTCCATCCGCTCGATACAATTTTAAACGAGACTCGTCCGAGAAAGCAACAAATTTCCAATCGTCAACAGTCCAATGTCGCTGTTGGCGGGCCCAGGCGAGGCGTAAAGCTTTGTGTCGTGCAGTCATCAAGGGTACACGAGTGGGCCTTCGTCTCCGAAAGCCTATATCGATGAAGTTTCGTTGAATGGGTCGTACGCTGACACTTGTTGATGGCCCGGCATTGAAATCTGCAGCAATTTGCGGAAGGGGTGCATTTCTGTCAAGTTGAACGATTCTCTTCAGTCGTCGTTGGTCCTTTTCTTGCAGGATCTGTTCCCAACCGCAGCGATGTCGGAGATTCGATGTTTTACCGGATTCCTGATATTCCGGGTGCACTCGTGAAATGGTCGTACGGGAAAATCCGCACTTCTTCGCTTCCTCGGAGATGCTGTGTCGCATCGCTCGTGCGCCGACTATAACACCACGTTGAAACTCACTTAAATCTTGATAACCTGCCACTGTAGCAGCAGAAACCGATCTAACAACTGCGCCAGACACGTGTTGACGACCGCAGCGCCGTATTCTGGCTGTTTACATATCTCTGTATTTGAATACGCATACCTATACCAGTTTTTTTGGCGCTTCAGTGTATAATCCAGCTTTTGCTTAACATATGGAGTGTCATGTAATGTGCTAAAGTAGTTTGATAAACAAATTCCGTACAACAGGGCTAAGATATCTTCGTATTCTTTAGCAGTTATTGTGTGATATTCTGACAATGTGCTTCGCATCTCCAGAGTGAACTGGCACCACATTATTGTGTCATTTGGGGTTGCATAAAACGGAATAAACGCGCGCGCACTCACACACACGCACACACACACATTAGATTATAATTATGTTACACAGTTGTTTCACGTACATTTAACATATTTCACACACATTTCATCCGTGTCTCTAGTGAATTTCGCCATGTAGTTTCATTTGAATTATTTTGAGGAAACTTTTAAATGGGCCAGTAAGTGATCGTCGTTTCGAGAAAAAGGACAGCTGCTGCCAACTGTCTGGTTCTCCGCTGTTTCACACCACGCGACCCAGGAGTGTACGCTAAGTGTAATATCTGCGATATTTGTCCCGAAACATGCGGGCGAAATTATTGGCTCGCTGCAGTCCTCATTCTCGCGATGTAGTTTATACACTGAACAAGGCGAACAAGAGGCAAATTGCGCTTCATACTTCTAAAGTACTAAAAGTTAACTAATTACAGAAAGCAAATACCAAAAGGTCTTTTCGGACGCTTCTGCACGTTAGCACTCCTCACTGGCACATCCACTCCTAGCGGTAGTTGAGCCGTATTGCGCCTACAGTATTTTTATACGAATATTGAGTCATGTATACAGGGTGTTACAAAAAGGTACGGCCACACTTTCAGGAAACATTCCTCACACACAAATAAAGGAAATATGTTATGTGGACATGTGTCCGGAAACGCTTAATTTCCATGTTAGAGCTCATTTTAGTTTCGTCAGTATGTACTCCAACGTGATCAAATTGTAAATTTTCACAATCAACATGTGTGGGCTGACGAGAATCCTCACGCAATTGTGCAATCACGTCATCAACACAGATTTTCTGTGAACGTTTGGGCAGGCATTGTTGGTGATGTCTTGATTGGGCCCCATGTTCTTCCACCTACGCTCAATGGAGCACGTTATCATGATTTCATACGGGATACTCTACCTGTGCTGCTAGAACATGTGCCTTTACAAGTACGACACAACATGTGGTTCATGCACGATGGAGCTCCTGCACATTTCAGTCGAAGTGTTCGTACGCTTCTCAACAACAGATTCGGTGACCGATGGATTGGTAGAGGCGGACCAATTCCATGACCTCCACGCTCACCTGACCTCAACCCTCTTGACTTTCATTTATGGGGGTATTTGAAAGCTCGTGTCTACGCAATCCCGGTACCAAATGTAGAGACTCTTCGTGCTCGTATTGTGGACGGCTGTGATACAATACGCCATTCTCCAAGGCTGCATCAGCGCATCAGGAATTCCATGCGACGGAGGGTGGATGCATGTATCCTCGCTAACGGAGGACATTTTGAACATTTCCTGTAACAAAGTGTTTGAAGTCACGCTGGTACGTTCTGTTGCTGTGTGTTTCCATTCCATGATTAATGTGGTTTGCAGAGAAGTAATAAAATGAGCTCTAACATGGAAAGTAAGCGCTTCCGGACACATGTCCACATAACATATTTTCTTTCTTTGTGTGTGAGGAATGTTTCCTGAAAGTTTGGCCGTACCTTTTTGTAACACCCTGTATACGAAATTTGGTTGAAATTGCTCCAGACGTTCCTGAGTTAATCTTCTACGTCACTCCCTTTTCAGCGCGATCCCTGTGGTTGTAGGCGGTTCTTATGACCACACAAATCTTCAAGGGCGTGCGGTCAATAAGTCACAAAAATTCATCCTGATCGGATGAATGATACAGGAACGCATAGAAGACGAACAGAGAAATATTAATTTTTATATATTTGATTATAAAATGTTATAATACTGTGTCTGAAGAGTGGCAGTTTGGCCACTGCTAGTCCGCACTCAGCAGTGGGTAAAAAAAGCCCTCTGACAGACACCGGGCTACGAAGTGGCAACAAGGTACGAGGGCGTCGGCGGACCTCCCACACAGGGAGTGTTGGCGTGGCGCTGCTGACGTTGATGGAAGGGCCCTGAAGAGCGGCGTGGCCGGCGCCGCCCACATAGCCTGCCGGAAATTGGCTGGCGGCGTTTTGTGCTCCAGCTTGCGCGCCGCGGGCCTGGCTAGTTTCCCATTGTGTCCGCGGACGGACCTTCCCCAAGCGGAACGAGCCGTCGGCGTGAGTGATGTCGCAGCCTGAGGTGCGCCAGCGGCAGGTGGACCCAAACTGTCGAAAAAGCGCGCTGCTTCTGCCGCCCACTGCCCTATCAGCCCTTCACTTCCGCGATCGCAGAGAAGGAGCGCAGTGGGTGAAACGTCAGGTCGGTTGGTTGGTCGTTATTAATGAATTCATCTTATAGCAATGAACGAACTCAATAGAACGAAAAACCAGTCCACGTTGCAAATGTTTTATTTTTCATTCCGCGACTATTTCGGGCCGAGACTCATTTTCAAATAAACATAACAAAGTCGAAAATGTCATTTCCGAAGATGACAAAAACGTGTAGTGTACATTTACAGTTCCTACAAAGTGGAAAACGGCATTTCAGAACATATCAAAAAGTCTACAGTACACATTTTTTGACATTTTCGGAAATGCCATTTTCGACTGTGTTATGTTGATCTGAAAATGAGTCTCGGCCCGGAACTAGTTGCCGAATGAAAAATTGAGTATTTGCAACTTGGACTGGTTTTTCGTTCAATTGATTAACAGAAGTTGCTGACCCAAGCTACTCCAGCATGCTGGAAGTTCGTTAAACTGTCGCCAGCACACCGATCGGCAAAGATGTAGCGTGAAGATCGATAGCAGCCGATGGATCGAGCGCGCATATTACGAGAGAGGCCAGAGACAGACTCGCAAGCAACATGCCGCCAACGTCCTCTCGACCGCAAGTATTCGGGCCACCGCCCTTGACTGGACTCATATTCCAGTTGGCGTCTGTCAGTTCACATCCCCGACTGTGATAGTGCATAGCGACCAGAATTATGAAATTAGCCAGATTACCGATATTGTCTGCTGGAGGACGATTACTGATAAGCTTGTACCACAGAACATGGACTCTATTCTAATTAAGTAAAACTTACAGTTCATGTAAGTAAAGAACCGTGTTAATCCACGTATGAATTTGTGTTGTAGAAAGAGGATACCGGTCACCTATAATAACATCCTCTCCCTTGTTTCCTACAGTACAAGATACTACAGTGGCAACGAGGATTCTAGACTTATCGCGTCTATTGTTGATGGTGTAATGTAATCAATCCAATGAGAGCTGTCCCCGCCCATAATGCCCCAAACGTACTCTAGACAGAAAGGTTATTGCGGCGACACCACATTCCTAATGAACAAGTGTCTAGTGACTATGGGCGGTGTCACTTGGTTCGGTAGCAGTGAGCACTGATGGTGGAGGCAAGGACGGTGGCATCTCGTGGGCCGGCCGTGGTGGCCGAGCGGTTCTAGGCGCTACAGTCTGGAACCGCGCGACCGCTACGGTCGCAGGCTCGAATCCTGCCTCGGGCATGGATGTGTGTGATGTCCTTAGGTTAGTTAGGTTTAAGTAGTTCTAAGTTCTAGGGGACAGATGACCTTAGAAGTTAAGTCCCATAGTGCTCAGAGTCATTTGAACCATTTGAACATCTCGTGGCAGGAAAAGAGCTAGAAAGGGAGGTTGTGAGGTTCCAGTAACTCAAGAATCGCCGTTATACGGTTTCATTAAGGCGTAGTTTAGAATAATTTCGACTGAATAACGTTTAAAACTGGGCCTGTCTTTGGTGCTGTTGTAATAATGTTAGTGGCGACCAAAATTGCAGTTAATATGCGATAGCGCGTTGACACGAAAAGTCATAGTCGCGCTGGGCATTCGTGCGTTAGCATTTGAACCCCTTGGTTTCTGAAGGCGCGTTGTGTGTACTGAATTATAAGGCCCTTTTATAGAGATAAAGCTAAATGTAGAATGCTGTGGAATCGATTAATTGCAATTTCGTTTAAATTTAGTAACGTTAAGAGGGACCGGAGTTTCATAGTCTTCGCGGACGGAATGTTATGAATATACATAAATTGTTAAACGGTATGTGGACTTCATAATTTTAGAAAGCAGTAGGGCGTAACCTGGTTCCAATTAACCCTTTCATCACCATTGGGATGCACGCGTCCCACGAGAACCAGTGGGAATATTCTACATGTTGTTTTTACGTTATCAGAGCCCCCCCCCCGCCCCTGGGAAAGACGGCCGGTGTGGCCGTGCGGTTCTAGGCGCTTCAGTCTGGAACCGCGTGACTGCTCTGGTCGCAGGTTCTAATCCTGCCTCGGGCATGGATGTGTGTGATGTCCTTAGGTTAGTTAGGTTTAAGTAGTTGTACGTTCTAGGGGACTGATGACCACAGATGGTAAGTCCCATAGTGCTCAGAGCCATTTGAACCATTTTTGAAGCCCCTGGGAAAGGAAAATCCAGTAACGGTTTGCAGAATTCTTATAATTACAACTTTCGCCTGACGTTGCGCTGTCTTCAAGTTTCGTTGTTAACCCTCTGATCTGTTCTGTCGCATCGAATTAGTCCGCGCCTGCAGATAAGCAACCGAATGGACAGGTTTGCAACGCGGGCTGCTTGGCGCCTGCTCGGACAATTCGTGTCGGTGGTCTGCTCGCACATATTTGACGTTCGCCGCGTCTCAAATCATGCTCATACTGAGCAGCTGTAGTGTAAGTTAAGAGCTTGGAGAGAAGCTCTTTCCATTGACGTCTCTCTGTTTCCTGTGTGTCTTGTTTCTGCACAGTCGTCTTTTGAAGCCCCTGAGCTACTTGGGATAACAATATACAGGGTGCTCCAAGAAACATCGACAAGCTTACACCAAAACAAGAAAAAAAATGTTTAGCAAATATCGGCTGTAAAATGCAGAGCTTAAGAGATTTTTCAGTAGAAGAGACGTGTTTCACACTAGCGGAGATGAACAAATGCTCATAGCTCTTAAGGCGTGTGTTTTAGAGGCTATGCTTATTAAACACTTTTTTTGTCTGTATATGCTACCCCTCCGTAACTGGAAAATGAAACAGTGGCAAACAGGTTTTTTCACGAAACTTCCTGGCAGATTAAAACTGTGTGCCCGACCGAGACTCGAACTCGGGACCTTTGCCTTTCGCGGGCAAGTGCTCTACCATCTGAGCTACCGAAGCACGACTCACGCCCGATCCTCACAGCTTTACTTCTGCCAGTATCCCGTCTCCTACCTTCCAAACTTTACAGAAGCTCTCCTGCGAACCTTTCATATCAGTGCACACTCCGCTGCAGAGTGAAAATCTCATTCTGGAAACATCCCCCAGGCTGTGGCTAAGCCATGTCTCCGCAGTAACCTTTCTTTCAGGAGTGCTAATTCTGCAAGGTTCGCAGGAGAGCTTCTGCAAAGTTTGGAATGTAGGAGACGAGGTACTGGCAGAAGTAAAGCTGTGAGGAGCGGACGTGAGTCGTGCTTCGGTAGCTCAGATGGTAGAGCACTTGCCCGCGAAAGGCAAAGGTCCCGAGTTCGAGTCTCGGTCGGGCACACAGTTTTAATCTGCTAGGAAGTTTCATATCAGCGCACACTCCGCTGCAGAGTGAAAATCTCATTCCAGGTTTCTTCATGTTGTTACTTCTGACTATAACATTAATTAAAATAACTGTACAGCGATGTCTTAAACTCCAAAAAGAAATCGCAGTGAAAGGGTTAATTAATCTCACATTCATGACGTGCGCAGTAACTGTAAATACCCTTTTCGTGTCATAAGTAATTCGCTGTCGTCCAAGCGACGAAAGAAAAGAGTAAAAAAAGAAAAGAAAAGAAGCAGGCGACAGAAAGGAAAAGTGAAACCATTCTGGAAGAAATAGCGGGCATTCCGGGCGAGGTGAAACTGGTTTAGAAAAAGGGAGATCAACGGTGACCTCACCCTCGACAACGTCCAGGGAATGAACGGCATGTTCTGTTATGTGGCACTATCATCTTTTCTGCATTAAATGTGGCTCCGAGCGCCGAACGGCGACGGGCGAGCTTCGTAATCCGAACGGCGCATCTGCGGAGACTGGACAAGCAGTGGATGCCCCCTCGCGCGACACCGGCTGACTCACATCCGCCCGTTTGGCGAAGAGACAAACGGCGCTCGCGGCCCAAGTTAGTGGAGAGGGACCGGGCCGAGACCGGTTAACCTCGAAGTGCCCTGAACTCGGTGTAATACGGGCCGGGCAGTGCCCACGCTCCGCGGCCGGGGTTCAGGGCCGGCGCGAGGTCACAGCGACCGGAGGAATTCCGCGAACGCAGCCGCTTCTGCGAACGTCCGCTGCGGTGCGCGGGTGCGCCCCAGCTTTCTCCTCTCTGATTATACCCTCCGCCACTGGAAATGACTCCTCGCGCGGCCAAACGAGCAGGTGCAGGGATGCTGGCGACCTTTTTTGTGCGGACCGAACTCGCGGAATGTACGAGTCACAGACTTCCAAAGTGCTGATCATCCTCAGTGCTCTAGAATGGATCTTCCGCTACGCAGCGGACAGTGCGCTGGTTTGAACCTTCCTAGAGTGGTGTGCAAGTAAGGAGGTGGGTGCGCGATGCCTTCTACGCGGAGAAAGACGGGATACTTGACCTCGACACCAGTTATCTCTCTGTCTCTGTTCCACATCAGACGCTCCAGCTGTTCTTTGCTGGCAACTGCCAACGCTGAAGTGTGTTCCAGATGATGAGAACACTTGCTTCTGCTCCTCTTCAGTCAAAATAATGGTTTGATGAAGATCTCCGCCGTAGCCTATTCCACTCAAGCCTCGTTATCTCTGCACAAAGACTACAATCTACATCCACTTCAGCCTTCTTGTCGTAATCAAACCGTGGTCTAATGCTCCCTTGCTTCCCCCTCCCCCCTTTCCCGGCACTTCCCTCCATAAGAATATTGGCTCTTCTTTGATGCCTCAGGATCTGTCCTATTGTAAGTACGATGTTTAGGTTTTTATGTTGGTAACGCCACGTAGCGCTCTATATGAAAATCACTGACTGTGGTGTGTGAAGGCTGTGGTTGGTTTGCATTGTTGGAGTATATGCTATTGTAGTGTTGGGCAGTTGGCTGTTAACAGCGCGTAGCGTTGCGCAATTGGAGGTGAGCCGCCAGCAGTGATGGATGTGGGGAGAGAGATGGCGGAGTTTTGAGAGCGGACGCTCTGGACGTGTGTCCATCAGAAACAGTAAATTTGTAATATTGGATATCATGGACTGATATATATATATATATATATATATATATATATATATATATATATATATATAATGACTTTTGAACACTATTAAGGTAAATACATTGTTTGTTCTTTATCAAAATCTTTCATTTGCTAACTATGCCTATCAGTAGTTAGAATCTTTTATTTAGCTGGCAGTAGTGGCGCTCACTGTATTGCAGTAGTTTGAGTAACTAAGATTTTTGTGTGGTAAGTGATTTGTGAAACGTATAGGTTAATGTTAGTCAGGGCCATTCTCTTGTAGGGATTATTGAAAGTCAGATTGCGTTGCGCGAAAAATATTGGCTGTCAGTTTAGTGTTGATCAGAATAGGTAAAGAGCGAAATGTCTGAGTACGTTCAGTTCTGCTCATCTGTTTGAAAATCAAATAATGTAAGAGGTTTATCAGCACAGTAAGTCATTAATTTTTCTAAGGGGACGTTTCACTATCAACCTACTTCTTTTAGTCAAATTGTTTCATTAAACTCTTTTCTCCTCAATCAGACATCTCTTCATTTGTTATCTGATTCACCTATTTGATTTTCGGCATTCTTCTGTAACAATACTTTAATCATATTGTCTGTACTCTTTATCGTTCACGTTTCGCTTCCGTTCAATGGTGCAATGCAGACAAATACTTTCGTAAAAGCCTTATTAATACTTACATTTATTTTCGGTGCTATTACATCACTCTTTTATTGAACTTTCTTTTTTACTGCAAGTCTTCATTTCATATTCATTTACTACTGCTTTCGTCAGTTATTTTGTTCCCCAACCATCATAATTTGTCTACCGCTTCCAGTGTGTCACTTCCTAATCTAATTCTCTCACCATCACGTTATTTAATTCGACTACGCTCTATTACACTTGTTTTAGTTTTGTTGGTGTTCATCTTACAGCCTCGTTTCAAGACTCTATCCCATTTCGTTACACTGGGTCTTCGAAGTCCTTTGCTGTTTGTGAATTTATACACTCGCTTGTAATCGAATACATGTCATATTTAATTAATATTACCTGCAATAAACACCAAAATGGCTAAATAGCATTACCGTGGCTACACAAACACGGAAACCAACTCTAAATATTCTGAGGGCAAAAGTTCACTCTCAACGGAACAAAGTCGACATATGTAAAGGTAATGCACGCTACGGAGGGAATGAAGACGTTTTGTGATACGTCTCGTTGTACAGTATAATAACCCTTGCTACAGCACATCGGTCCACTACTATTCGCCTGCTTACGTACACACCACTCTAGCAACCTAAAACTGTTTGTTTGATCGGAACTTGAAGTCGGGCCCTTGATTTTTGCAGGTAGCTTTCAATATTATCTTTATGACTTTTTGTTCACTATCATTCACGTATTCAACGGCAACTGCTGGTGAAATGGCTCTGAGTACTATGGGACTTAACATCTGAGGTCATCAGTCCCCTAGAACTTAGAACTACTTAAACCTAACTAACCTAGGACATCACACACATCCATGCCCGAGGCAGGATCCGAACCTGCGACCGTAGCGGTCGCGCGGTTCCAGACTGTAGCGCCTAGAACCGCTCGGCCACACGGCCGGCCAACTGCTGGTGAGGAGTAGCCTTAGTATCAGTCCCAGTGAAGATAAACCACACTGTTCCATCCAGCAGCGTGACGGCTGCGTGAAGAAGAAAGAGCGCAGGAAGATTAGGTTTTAACGTCTTGTCGACAACGAGGTCTTAAGACACGGAGACGAGAGCGCAGAGAGCAGGCGTGGATTGGGGAAGGATGGGGAAAGAAATTGACGCTCGTTTTCAAGGGAACCATCCCGGAATTCGCCTTTAGCGGTTTAGGGAACGGAAAACCTACATCAGGATAGCTGGCCGGACATTTGAACCGCCGTTGTGATCCGAGCTATACTTAACAAATATCATTGGACGGGCCATAGAGTTAAAAAGAAATCATTTGGTACCTAACTGAGTGTGACATTAGAAATTCTCAAGAAATTTTGCACGAGGGGACGCGACAAGAAAAGGGTATCGTGTGTCGTGGAAGGTCTTACAAACTTACAGAAGGCAACTCTAAAAAATGAGTCACAAAACACCTTACTTCCACCAACATACATATTACATAATGACCAGGATGGTAATAAAGGAGAAATTTGAGGCTATGCTGTGGTATATTGAGAGTATTTCTTCTCGAGTTCCTTGACTAATCAGTCTTCTGACTGATTCGATGCGGCCCGCCACGGAATTCCTCTCCTGCACTAACCTTTTCATCTCAAAAAGCTCAATTATTTGCTGAATGTACTCCAATCTCTGTCTTCCTCTATGCTTTTTACCCTCTACAGCTCCCTGTAGTACCGTGGAACTCATCCCCTACTATCTTAAAAGATGTCCTATCATCACCTCCCGTCTTCTTGTCAGTGTTTTCCATACATCGCTTTCCTCGCCTATCCTGTGGAGAACCTCCCCATTCCTTACATTATCAGTCCATTTAATTTTCAGCATTCGTGCGTAGCACCACATCTCAAAAGCTTCGATTATCTTCTGTTCCGGGTTTCGCCCAGTCCATGTTTCGCTTCCATCAAATGCTGTGCTCCAAACATGTATTCTCAGAAATGTCTTCCAAAGTTTAAGGCCTACGTTTGGTACTACTAGACTTCTCTTGGTCAGGAATACCCTTTCTTCTAGTGCTCGTCTGCATGTCATCTCACCTTTGCTCCGTCCGCCATTGGTTATTTTGCTGCCTAGGTAACGGAATTCCTTTACTTCTTCTACTTCGTGATAACCAATTCTGATGTTTAGTTTCTCGCCGTTCTCATATCTGCTACTCCTCGAGTGTCAATGAAATAGCGACAGATTATTCTGCTACACTACGTACCTGCCGCCATAAACCGTACGGTGGTTTGCTAGGTTCACTAGGTTCACCTGTAGATGTAGAAATGTCTTCACTCCAATATATACTTCCAGTACGTTCGGACATTTAATTCAGCCCGTTATCGGACTGTATGGCTACAGGTTTGTGACGGGATTCAAGACTTCCTTACAGACAAAACGCAACACGTCGCTCTTAAGGGAACAAAAATGACAGAGGTAAAGGTAATTTCCGGAGTTCTTGAAGGAACTGTGATAGGACGGTTATTATTTGCAATGTATATGAATGATAGAAAGCGTCGGATGCTCTTTAAGACCGTCCGCAGTTGATGCGGTTGTCTGTAACAGAGCAGCAACGGCAGCAGTAGTGAATTGCAGGAAGACGGGTGATGACTGGAGTAGCAACTGTCAGTTGGGTCGGATTGCCAATAAATGTACATACTGCGCCTACATAGGAGAAGGAGTACACTACTGTTACACTATTACTGAGAAATTGCGGGAAAGAGTAACTACTATAAAATATGAGTCATCATCCGGAGCTACGTTACGTGAAATAACCACATAAAACAAATAATAAGAAAAGCAGATGCCAGACCGAGATTCATAGGAAGAATCTTAAGCAAATATTATTAATCCACGAAAGAGATGGCTTGCAGAACACTTGTTCGACCGATCTTTGAGTGTTGCTCTTCAGTCTGGGACGCTATTCAGGTTGGATTAATAGAAGAGATAGACAAAATCCAAAGAAGAGAGACGCGTTTCGTTACCGTATCGTTTAGTCGGCGCGAAGCGATGCAAAGATGCTCATTAAACTCCAGCGGCACGCTCTGCAGGAGAGGCGCTGTGCATCACCGACAGGTTTACTACTGAAATTCCTAGAGTGTGCATTCCTCCCACATAAGTCTCGCAAAATGACTGTTGTTGTGGTCTTCAGTCCTGAGACTGGTTTGATGCAGCTCTCCATGCTACCCTATCCTGTGCAAGCTTCTTCATCTCCCAGTACCTACTGCAACCTACATCCTTCTGAATGTGCTTAGTGTATTCATCTCTTGGTCTCCCTCTACGATTTTTACCCTCCACGCTGCCCTCCAATACTACATTGGTGATCCCTTGATGCCTCAGAACATGTCCTACCAACCGATCTCTTCTTCTAGTCAAAAGTTGTGCCACAAACTCCTCTTCTCCCCAATCCTATTCAATACCTCCTCATTAGTTATGTGATCTACCCATCTAATCTTCAGCATTCTTCTGTAGCACCACATTTCGAAAGCTTCTATTCTCTTCTTGTCTAAACTATTTATCGTCCACATTTCACTTCCATGCATGGCTACACTCCATACAAACACTTTCAAAAACGACTTCCTGACACTTAAATCTATACTCAATGTTAACAAATTATTCTTCTTCAGAAACGCTTTCCTTGCCGTTGCCAGTCTACATTTTATATCCTCTCTACTTCCACCATCATCAGTTATTTTGCTCCCCAAATAGCAAAACTCCTTTACTACTTTAAGTGTCTCATTTTGTAATCTAATTCCCTCAGCATCACCCGACTGAATTCGACTACATTCCATTATCCTCGTTTAGCTTTTGTTGATGTTCATCTTATACCCTCCTTTCAAGACACTGTCCATTCCGTTCACATGACTACAACGAGGAAATTCGAGAAATTAGAGCTCGTCCCGAGATTTTGCCGAAAATCATTCTTCCCACGTGTCATTCGCGATTGGAACAGGGAAGGGAGGATCTGATAGTGGTACCAGCAATACCCTCCGCCACACACCGCCAGGTGGCTGGCTTCTGGAATGCAGATACATATGTGTGGTCATCGTGAGCAAGACCCTAACATACCTGCTGCCATTGTGGGCCAAGCAGCAGTGACGAAATCTTGTACCCCGGTCGGGATTCGAGTCGGGGGCCACTGCACAAACGTGCGGGTGTGCCGAGGCAGGTTAATTGTGGGTGGTGGATCGCGGGTCACGTGACGCAGCCGGTCGGTCGGGTAGCGGCAAGCGGCAGCGCGACCGCCGCTACATGGAGATGGTGGTCGCTCCCAGCTGATGAGGCTGGCAGTTCACTCAGTTCAATGCACCGTAAGGCCGCCGCCAGTCCTAACGGTCGCTGCCCCTCGCCCGCTCTGCTGCCGCCCGATCTTACCAGCAGTGTCCCTGTCAGAGGGAACACGGGCGTCGCGTAATACCGATCAATGTGATCCACAGTATTAGGACTCGCATATACAGGGTGTTACAAAAAGGTACGGCCAAAATATCAGGAAACATTCCTCACAGACAAATAAAGAAAAGGTGTTATGTGGACATGTGTCCGGAAACGCTTAATTTCCATGTTAGAGCTCATTTTAGTTTCGTCAGGATGTACTGTACTACCTCGATTCACCGCCAGTTGGCCCAATTGAAGGAAGGTAATGCTTCGGTGCTTGTCTTGACATGCGACTCATTGCTCTACAGTACTAGCATCAAGCACATCAGTACGTAGCATCAACAGGTTAGTGTTCATCACGAACGTGGTTTTGCAGGCAGTGCAATGTTTACAAATGCGGAGTTGGCAGATGCCCATTTGCTGTATGGATTAGCACAGGGCAATAGCCGTGGTGCGGTACGTTTGTATCGAGACAGATTTCCAGAACGAAGGTGTCCCGACGGCGTCTTAGGGAGCACGGAACATTCCAGCCTATGACTCGCAACTGGGGAAGACCTAGAACGACGAGGACACCTGCAATGGACGAGGCAATTCTTCGTGCAGTTGACGATAACCCTAATGTCAGCGTCAGAGAAGTTGCTGCTGCAGAAGGTAACGTCACTGTATGGAGAGTGCTACGGGAGAACCAATTGTTTCCGTACCATGTACAGCGTGTGCAGGCACTATTCGCAGCTGATTGGCCTCCACGGGTACACTTCTGCGAATGGTTCAACCATGTGTCAATCCTCATTTCAGTGCGTGAACGTTTGGGCAGGCATTGTTGGTGATGTCTTGATTGGGCCCCATGTTCTTCCACCTACGCTCAATGGAGCACGTTATCATGATTTCATACGGGATACTCTACCTGTGCTGCTAGAGCATGTGCCTTTACAAGTACGACACAACATGTGGTTCATGCACGATGAAGCTCCTGCACATTTCAGTCGAAGTGTTCGTACGCTTCTCAACAACAGATTCGGTGACCGATGGATTGGTAGAGGCGGACCAATTCCATGGCCTCCACGCTCTCCTGACCACAACCCTCTTGACTTTCATTTATGGGGGCATTTGAAAGCTCTTGTCTACGCAACCCCGGTACCAAATGTAGAGACTCTTCGTGCTCGTATTGTGGACGGCTGTGCTACAATACGCCATTCTCCAGGGCTGCATCAGCGCATCAGGGATTCGATGCGACGGAGGGTGGATGCATGTATCCTCGCCAACGGAGGACATTTTGAACATTTCCTGTAACAAAGTGCTTGAAGTCACGCTGGTACGTTCTGTTGCTGTGTGTTTCCATTCCAGGATTAATGTAATTTGAAGAGAAGTAATAAAATGAGCTCTAACATGGAAAGTAAGCGTTTCCGGACACATGTCCACATAACATACACTCCTGGAAATGGAAAAAAGAACACATTGACACCGGTGTGTCAGACCCACCATACTTGCTCCGGACACTGCGAGAGGGCTGTACAAGCAATGATCACACGCACGGCACAGTGGACACACCAGGAACCGCGGTGTTGGCCGTCGAATGGCGCTAGCTGCGCAGCATTTGTGCACCGCCGCCGTCAGTGTCAGCCAGTTTGCCGTGGCATACGGAGCTCCATCGCAGTCTTTAACACTGGTAGCATGCCGCGACTGCGTGGACGTGAACCGTATGTGCAGTTGACGGACTTTGAGCGAGGGCGTATAGTGGGCATGCGGGAGGCCGGGTGGACGTACCGCCGAATTGCTCAACACGTGGGGCGTGAGGTCTCCACAGTACATCGATGTTGTCGCCAGTGGTCGGCGGAAGGTGCACGTGCCCGTCGACCTGGGACCGGACCGCAGCGACGCACGGATGCACGCCAAGACCGTAGGATCCTACGCAGTGCCGTAGGGGACCGCACCGCCACTTCCCAGCAAATTAGGGACACTGTTGCTCCTGGGGTATCGGCGAGGACCATTCGCAACCGTCTCCATGAAGCTGGGCTACGGTCCCGCACACCGTTAGGACGTCTTCCGCTCACGCCCCAACATCGTGCAGCCCGCCTCCAGTGGTGTCGCGACAGGCGTGAATGGAGGGACGAATGGAGACGTGTCGTCTTCAGCGATGAGAGTCGCTTCTGCCTTGGTGCCAATGATGGTCGTATGCGTGTTTGGCGCCGTGCAGGTGAGCGCCACAATCAGGATTGCATACGACCGAGGCACACAGGGCCAACACCCAGCATCATGGTGTGGGGAGCGATCTCCTACACTGGCCGTACACCACTGGTGATCGTCGAGGGGACACTGAATAGTGCACGGTACATCCAAACCGTCATCGAACCCATCGTTCTACCATTCCTAGACCGGCAAGGGAACTTGCTGTTCCAACAGGACAATGCACGTCCGCATGTATCCCGTACCACCCAACGTGCTCTAGAAGGTGTAAGTCAACTACCCTGGCCAGCAAGATCTCCGGATCTGTCCCCCATTGGGCATGTTTGGGACTGGATGAAGCGTCGTCTCACGCGGTCTGCACGTCCAGCACGAACGCTGGTCCAACTGAGGCGCCAGGTGGAAATGGCATGGCAAGCCGTTCCACAGGACTACATCCAGCATCTCTACGATCGTCTCCGTGGGAGAATAGCAGCCTGCATTGCTGCGAAATGTGGATATACACCGTACTAGTGCCGACATTGTGCATGCTCTGTTGCCTGTGTCTATGTGCCTGTTGTTCTGTCAGTGTGATCATGTGATGTATCTGACCCCAGGAATGTGTCAATAAAGTTTCCCCTTCCTGGGACAATGAATTCACGGTGTTCTTATTTCAGTTTCCAGGAGTGTATTTTCTTTCTTTGTGTGTGAGGGATGTTTCCTGAAAGTTTGGCCGTACCTTTTTGTAACACCCTGTATTTGAGCCGCGGCTCAGTTTCGTGCTAGGAAACATGTGGGCCTGGAGTAGTGGTTCCCAACAAGTGGTTCAAATGGTTCAAATGGCTCTGAGCACTATGGGACTTAACTTCTGTGGTCATCAGTCCCCTAGAACGTAGAACTACTTAAACCTAACTAACCTAAGGACATCACACACAACCATGCCCGAGGCAGGATTCGAACTTGCGACCGTAGCAGTCCCGCGGTTCCGGACTGCGCCAACAGGTGGTGCGCGGACCCCCAGGGGTCCGCGAGATATGCCAGAGGGGTCCGCAAGATGCTATTAGAATAAAAAATATATTAAACATATTATGTATTATATTAATTTTTAGTTTTGGCCGCTTCCTGCATGAGCAGAGCTTTAGCGAACGCTAACTTCTGCGTCTATCGTCTTCCTAGAGCCAACTGACACTAGCACACTCTAGCGCATCAGCAAAATGGTTCAAATGGCTCTGAGCACTATGGGACTTAACTTCTGTGGTCATCAGTCCCCTAGAACTTAGAACTACTTAAACCTAACTAACCTAAGGACATCACACACATCCATGCCCGAGGCAGGATTCGAACCTGCGACCGTAGCAGCGCATCAGCACGCAAGGACTACAAGAAACTTGGGGATAAGGCACATCGATGTGAGCAAGCATTTTCTTCCGTGTGTTACATGAAAAACAAATGTAGGAATCGACTCGAAATGCGGTCGCATTTCAGAGTGAAAGTTTCAAGTTTGGAACCCAATATTTCAGAAATAATGGACTCAATGGTTAGACTGAACTCATCTCATTAAGAACTGAAAAATACTCAATTTTTATTTTTTTAAGGAGTTTGTTATACTAAACACCCAGATCTGAAGACAAAGATTTTGAGCAAAAATAAAAAATTTAACAATAACAATGATGGCTAAATTGAAAAAGTTATATGCTCAATATTTTTTCAATAATGAAAATTTAAATGGTTCAAATGGCTCAAAGCACTATGGGTCTTAACATCGGAGGTCATCAGTCCCCTAGAACTTAGAACTACTTAAACCTAACTCACCTAAGGACATCACACACATCCATGCCCGAAGCAGGATTCGAACCTACGCCCGTAGCGGTCGCGCGGTTCTGGACTGAAGCGCCCAGAACCACTCGGCCACCACGGACGGCTCAATAATGAATATGTCAATGTTTTTTCTAAGTACCAAAAATAGAAAACGTATAACAAAGAGTCTTAATTTGGCTTTTTTAGGTACTTGATGCTGTGATATGACAAGGTACCAATCATGCTCGATGAGGGAGTCCTCGAGAAAAGTTTGTTGGGAACCGCTGGCCTGGAGCATCGAGTGAGCCGCAACGTCAGCGGCGACTCATCTCCTTCTCCAGCTGATAAGGTGACCGGCTACATCTACATACTCCACAAGCCATCGTGCGATGCTTCGCGTAGCGTACCATATACCACTAACAGTTATTTCCTTTCCTGCTCCACTCGCAAATAGAGTCGTGGAAGAACTACTGTATATATGCCTCCATATGAGCCCCAATTTCTTGTGCCTTATCTTCGTGGTCCTTATGCGAAATGTACATTCGCAGCAGTAGGATCGTTCTGCAGTCGGCTTCAAATGCCAGTTCCTCGAAAGGAACGTCGCCTTCCCTCCAGGGATCCCCATTTGAGTTCCCGAAGCATCTCCGTAGCACTTACGTGTTGTTCGAACCTACGTGTAACAAATCTAGCACTCCGCTTTCGAATTGCTTCGACGTCTTCCTTTAATCCGACCTGGTACGGGTCCCAAACACTCGAGCCGTACTCAAGAATGGGTCGTACCAGCGTCCTATATGCGATCTCCTTTACAGATGATCCACACTTTCTGAAAATTCTCCAAATAAACCGAAGTCGACCGCTCGCCTTCCCTGCCACAATCCTCACATGCCTGTTCCATTTCATATCGCTTTGCAACGTTGCGACAAAAAAATTTAATGACATGACTTCGTCAAGCAGGACACCACTAACGCTGTATGCGAACATTACGGATTTGTTTCTCCAAGTCATCCGCATTAACTTATATTTTACTAAATTTAGAGCCAATTGCCATTCATCACACCAAACAGAAATTTTTTGTAATTCATCTTGTATCCCCCTACAGTCTTCAAAGTTCAACACCTTCCCGTCCACCACAATATCATCAGCAAACAACCTCAGATTGCTGTCTACCCTAACCGCCAGACTATTTATGTACACAGAAAATAATAGCGGTCCTATCACACTCCCCTGGTGCGACACTGACGAAATCTTCGAGCCTCCCACATATCTCTGATCCTGTTGCATACACTGGTACTTTCGTTAACAGTCTGCACTGCATCACCGTGTCAAATGATTTTCGGAAATCAAGAAGTATGGAATCTGCCTGTTGCCATTCATCCATAGTCCGTAGTATATCACGTGAGGAAGGGGAAAGCTGAGTCGATCTGATTTTTGTAATTTTTTTATGTAGTGATACGTGAGGTTTAGAACCGAAACATCAATGTACCATAGCCGATAGATGCAACTCTCAAAAATTCTGGATAAAATCGCCATTGAAGATTACTAAAATAAGGTCATTTTCAGTGCGGGCTGGGTGACTCAACCGCTGCCACTGTAGCTCAGCGTGTGCGGCTAGGGGGCTGACAACCTTCTGCGATAAAAAGAACTGAGTGAAGTTTTCAGTAATACGCCCTTAGAATCTTCATGCGACGTCCCCAAAGAACTGCTCTCCCCGAATAAAGAGTGACAAAGGACGATAAAGAAAACGGTTAAAAAATTACGAAGAAAGAAAGACAGAAAAGCAAAAACGTTGGTAGTCAGTGGATCGCTGATTCGAATCTTGCTATGGTCTTTTTTTTGTTTTATTTTTTTCTTTCGTTTCAAACACATACATCATGTAAATATAAAATTCATCAGATATCTGCTAATTAACCCATATTTTATCTTTTGTTATGAAAAATGCAAGTCTTTTGTTTTTAATTATCACACGCGTTGCAAATATAAATTCTTAATTATCGACATTTTATAACAGATTGTTAATAATAATTGTTTAAATTTAAATTAGTTACATATTGACTAACCATCGTTTTAAAAATATCGACAGTTAAGAATTTATATCTGCAACGCAATCTAGAGTTTTGCATGCAATACGTATAATAATTAGAAGCAAGATGTGCATACGTCATAAAATGGATTAAATATGCATTAAATATATTATAATAATTTTATATTTAAATGATGTATGAATTCGAACTGAACGAAAAAATAAAACGAGAAAAAAGACGGTAGCGAGATCCGAACCAGCGTTCTGTTGATTACACGATTACCATTCTCCAACGCTACCGTGCGAATCACTCCTCAATTTTGTTGAATGCAAGTTCCTCGGAAAACTTCAGAAATGATTTTCTCGAGAACTTGATTAGGGTGACTGATACTTGAGTCCTGTACTTAATGTACCGTAGGTATAAAAACTTACAAAAATTATCAGATGGTGTCCTTCTCAGACACAACTCGTGTTTGGTGTGAGTAAAACTAGCGTCGGGCTTGATGATTTAATGGTAAAGTGCGCTCCTGGAGACAGTAAGGTCGTGGGATTTTTTCAGTCTGCCTTTGCTCTGTCTAGCCTTCGCCTCTCAATGGTGTGAAGATATTCCAGGAATGACACGTGTTACGGATTCCACGTTAAACTGTAAGTCGTCTTTCCCCAGTTGGTTTAGAGTGCGCGGGTCCCGGAAGTGAGGTCCAAATGGAAGAACTCTCAAAAAGGCGACTGAACATTGCTCTTGATGGACTTCTAGTCATTCCATACGAATTTACTTACTTTATTATATTAAAACAAAGCAGAACTTGCGGAAGTGAGACACAACTCGCAGTTCAGAATCTGCCTCAGTGAAGTGATGAACTATGCTTCAAGGCAATGATGTTCCAACACAAAGAAGCTCAAATGGTTCAAATAGCTCTGAGCACTATGGGACTTAACTTCTGAGGTCATCAGTCCCCTAGAAATTAGAACTACTTAAACCTAACTAACCTAAGGACATCACACACATCCATGCCCGAGGCGGGATTCGAACCTGCGACCGTAGCGGTCGCGCGGTTCCAGACTGCAGCGCCTAGAACCGCTCGACCACCCTCGGCCGGCAACAAAATTCGTAGCCACTACGGAGCTCAGTATAATAACAAACTGTGCACATTCCCGAAAGCTCATATGCGGAATGGAAGATGAGGAGACACTGACTTTTAATGTGGTGTTGGAGAAGAGCGCGGTGCCAATCGTCTTTCCGAAGTAGCGATAGCAGTGAAAATAAGGCATCGGATTAGATAAAATTTCCTACGGATACGACTTTGCTTTTAACACAAAAGACTAAAAGGCAAGAGCCATCAACAAGTTACACGTTACAGCAACAAATTAAGCTCATAGCAAAATACTACACGCATATGGTGACGAATACACCCGAAGGAAGTGGGTAGATTTTACAGCACGTGGACGAAGAAATGCATACACTGTACATAAATAAGAATTTGAATAGACAAACGTTTTTAATGAAAATTGTTTCGACATATCTATCAAAGTGAAAATAATTTGTCATGTTATTTTGACGCAATAAAATAAAAGACGCAAAGGTAAAGTAAAAGGCTATGTATTTCTCGAGCAAATAAATGTCGGCGTTTAGAAATATTTCAGCGACACTCTTCCCTTTCTTTCAGTTTCCAGCAGTGTGAAGAATCTACCGTAGGCCTACCATGTCTGCAAAGTCCCATTGGAAACGCGAGAACAAGATTCGATTAATCACAGCAGACACGGAGACATTTAGATAATGATTCTTTCCGCGCTCCATACGTATATGGAATGGGAAGAAACCCTAGCAACTGGTACGATGAGACGTACTCCCTGCCATGCACTTCACAGTGGTTTCCAGAGTATATATGTAGATCTACTATAAATTTTGCTTTGGTCAAATTAACTTGGCAGATCCTTAAGCCTACGGCCTTGCCGCAGTGGTAACACCGGGTCCCGTCAGATCATCGAAGTTAAGCACTGTCGGGCTTGGTTAGCACTTGGATGGGTGACCGTTCAGGTCTGCCGAGCCCTGCTGACAATGGGGGTGTGGTGCACTCAGTCCTTGTGGAGCCAGTTGAAGAGCTACTTGACTGAGACGTAGCGGCTCCGATCACGAAAGCTGACAACGACTGCGAGAGCGGGTTGCTCACCACACCCCACTCCGTATCCGCATGTAGTGACGCCTTCGACTGAGGATGACACGGCGGTCGGTCGGCACCATTGGGCCTTCTGAGGCATCTTCTGAGGGAGTTTAGTTTAGTTTAGTTTAGAGTTTAGTTCCTTAATTCTTGTACTATTTATCGAATTTTTATAAGAAGAATGATCCTTCATTTGTTTCCTTTATTTTAAAACATTTTTCGTAAAACATATCGAGATTGAATTCCAAATTGTATCTAAACTATTAAAGCTTGTGCATAGAAATGTGATATCACTCAACAATAAAAGATAAAGGTGAACAACGCAGAAACTGGTCCGCCTCCACGTGGCAGGGACGGGCAACATCGAGGGAGGGTGGCCGGAAGCTAACAAACTTGCGGCCACTCACGATGGCTAAGAGACCAGAAAACCTTGTTGGGTATATGACAAAAGTATTTTTTGTGGTAAAAAAAGGACCAACCATATAACCACAGGCGGCTGGTCACCCACCTGGTTTAATGAAAAAAAAAAAGTCCTTCATTCCTCACCGTTCATAAGCAAAGCTGCACAGTAAACAGCTCTCAAGACACATGCAATTTTGGCGCCGACGTGTAGACAAAAACGACCACTCGTTAAAGGGGAGATTCAGATCATCATTAGTATGCCACGGGTGTGTCGCAGTAGGCTCACTTTCCACTAGTAGTCGGTTGAGGCAAGAAAGCAGCTCGTGTAAAAGTGGTTTAAGTTAGTAAATGGCTGCATTTACTTTGCTTCTCCTACGACGGTCCTGTTTCAGGTAAAGCCGACACTCTCTCCCCTTGCGTGAAAGCCGTGCGTGTGCCAGAGGGCAGGATGCTCGCTGAAACTTCTCAAGTTTTACGCAGAACCCGATACTCGGAGCCCCGGGAACTGGGACACAGGAAGCGTAATTCGAAGAGAGAGAGTTCGTGTGTGTGTGGTCTCGCACATAGGAGGTAGTATGCGTGTGTTTGGCTACGCGGCAAGTACGGGCGCGCCCGTCTGCGCATGCGTATTTGCTTGCAGCGTGGCGCGGGGGTGGAGAGGCGCGGCGCGGCGCGTCTGCAGAAGGTTCGGGTCGGCGGTCGCCGGCTGGTGTCGGCCGAGGTCCATGACCGGAGCACAAAGCGGCGCACGCACGTGCGTAGCGCGGAGCTGCGCTGCGGGCCCGCTGCCGGGCTGCGTGCGTTGCCCCCGCGGCCACCCGCCAATTACTCCAGCTCCGGCTTAAGGGGGAGCGCG